>NC_087209.1:67753673-67778673 GCF_015104395.2 Macrobrachium nipponense
TTCACTCTCAATTTCTCTCTCAGCGCTCGTTGACTCCATAGGTCCCAGCGCTTGGCCTTTGGCCTAAATTCCTCTATATTCCCGTTCCAATTCCAAAAGACTGTGGAGGGGGAAGACGTAACACTCTAATTCAGTGCCTATAATCGTTCCAAATATTACTTATATAATCCATATTTTCTGGCACTGAAAATTTATTTTCATAAAACTATTATATATGTGCGTATGTGTATATATGTATTTATGTATCTATATTGTATATATATATATATATATATATGATATTAATATATATATATATATATATATATATATTATATATATGTATATACACGCTTATAAATATGTAGGCCTAGGGTTTTTGATTAATAATATATTGTGTGTGTGTGTGTTCTCTGTGACCTATGGAATGTGAAGAACAGTGGAGAGGCGACGACCCGAGAAAGCTGACAATGAGTTTCTCTGGATGGCGTGAGATAAAATGCTTAGTTAGACAACTCAATGTACTGAGTTTATTAACTCTTCTCAAAATGCCTTTGTGAAACTGGTTGCTGCCAGAATTGTGAGGCGCTAACGAAGTGTGTGTTCGTATGTGCGTGTGCGCCTCTTTCTGTTAATAATGTTGAATACCGAAGTCTATGGGGGATTTTGATAGAGGCGTCTGCGAGAGGAAGGCAGAGCCACGATGGCGGTGCCTAAGTGTTTTTGGAATAGTGAGTGAAATGGTCCGGTTGCTTGGGTGAGTGTTGAATTACTTTAGCCAAAGAGTGGCTTGTTACCTATTTGACATTCTTGTGTTAATATCCAATATTTAGTCTCTGATTGTTAATATTGTGTGTGTACTTACCGGGATGTGTTCTGTGTCTTTGAAGCAGACGGTTCTGGCAGAACTGGCAATGGAGTGGGACAAAGAGTTCCAAGAGGGGTGTAGACTTTTTGGTGACTAATGATGACTACCATTACTATTAGACATTTTACTGTTGGGGTTTTAATAGAATTGATTAGTTATTTATTCACTGTTAATAAATGTTTATTTTGATGATGCGACTCTCATCATTTCATCATTATGTTAGAATGGAGAGAAAGAGGTGGAGAGAGAGAAAGAGTCGGTGCTAGAGAGAGAGATTGCTGAGAGAGAGAGGAGTTGCCGAGAGAGAGAGAGAGAGAGAGAGAGAGAGAGAGGCTGGGTGTATTGGTTTGCCTGACGTTTGGTTCGAGCTACACGTTTACCAAATGAATAATGCGGGAATCTCCCCATTACAGGATTTGGTGGCTAGCTTTTAAAAAAGTGGTATAAAAGAGTTTTTTTTATGCCTAGGAACGCCAATGAAGAGATAGGTGACCAGTTAGAAATAAAGGGGTTATGTTTTGTTATGCTTAGCGATAAGGTTTTTCGAACGACAAAGCCTTTGGGGATTGTGGAAAATTGTTAAATATGGAGGGGATTGATAGTTTTCAGTTACTTAGTGAGAAAAAATGAGAAATATCTATCCGGCTGGTAACAGAAGGGAGTGGGAAGGATTTTATTGGACTCAGCATTTTTCCCAGGGAGTCAGCCTAGGAGCAGTGGGCGCACTCAGAGTGACTTTTGCTTGTGTGATGTCGAGTGCATTCCCGCGTGTATCAGTGCCATGCATTACGTGAATTCCGAGTTCTTTTTGTTCCCATTATGGAGTGGTGAGTGTTAAAAACTATTGTTTTGAAGGGGAGGGTTGTTTTAAATATTTCAGTGAAATGGGATTGGTTCAAGAGGTCAAAACATTATTGTCTTTGCCCATAGTAGCAGAAGTGACGTGTTTTCTTTATTCACGCGTGTTTATAATAGATGTATTCGTCTTTGTTTAAAATATGAGGGTGTATAAAGACGTTTTTTTTTCCATGCATGTGAACTGTGCTTAGATAAGCATATTTGGCTTAGAGACAGAGCAGCCACAATTTTACGGGCTCAGCACATTGCATGGGGAGTATGGCATCCCTCGGGTGATAGTTGCATGGAGGGTACCACTGGCCTCCCTAAGAGGGGATTGCAAGGAGATGGGCACTAGTGTATACCTTGGGAGGGGGTTCCTCAGGGGGAAAACCCAACTGTTTAAGGGAGATGGGTACTACTGGTATATGCCTTGGGGGAGTGTTCTATCGCTTGATGGGGGAGTGTCAACGTTCAGTTGGGGGAGAAACCTTTTTTTCTCTCATTGGGGGTGAACTCCTTTTTTTTTTTTTTTCTTTGTGTCATGGGTGTTGGGGTATGGGTTTGCCCTTGACAATGAATTTCCATTGCTAAGACATCAGCTGATTGATTAGTTGATGAAGTGAAACGCCCGTAGAGTCTTTTATTTAGAAAAGAGATTTTTTTTTCTCCCTTGGATGAAGAGAAAAGGAAATAAAGAGAGAATTGAAATGCATTGTATGGGTGTATGCTTCCTTTGTGCCTTGAAAGACACAACTATAATGGGGAGACACAGATTATTATTATTTTTTTTTTTTTGTGTTGGTGAAATTACTTTGAAATGCCGGTCAATGGTGTTGTATCTGTGTTGTGTGGCAATGGTGTATACTGGAGAAATTGTGTGTCATGAGGTTCAGCATTACTGTTGTATGTTATTTTGAATTTCACCCTTACTTGAGATCTTTGCAAGAGAATTGTTACTATGGAGAATTATTAGTATTATTAATAATTATTATACTTGAGATGTGTCACGGGAGGCTTGCTTAAGTATAATTATCATTACGGGAGACTTGTTTTACGAGAGATTTGAGATATTTCATGGGAGATTATTTTATGATTACAGATAATTATTCATGGAGAATTATTACAATGAATTAATGGGAGAAGTCTTGTCTTAATTATTTGTTGAGTTTTTGTGACTTTGGAGAATATTTCAGTGATTCACGGGGATGAGTTTTGCTGAATCTTAATGAATCTGACTGAATCTTGGTGAATTGTGGTGAATCTTGCTGAACTTTTGCTGAATTTTTTGCTGAATTTTTGGAGAATGGACAAGCATTAACATTGGTGATATTTTTTTTATACTGATATCAGTGATTTTGATGATAGCAAATTTTGGTGATTTTGCTGATAGTGATACTTCTGATACTGATTTTTTATATACTAATACGTGGGCGTTTTAATGCTATCAAGGGGGGTGAACTTTTTTTTGAATTTTGGGAGGAACTAACAACACATTAGTTTTGTTTATTTTTTCTTTTTTTTATGAGTTCAGCAGATAATTGCTTGACATCTAGTGAGTTACTGGAGATAGTGAACAAGGCCGTAGATTTTTCTTTTCTCCTTTTTTAGAAGTTAGCCATCGCTGACACAAGTTTTTTTTACCAAGGGTGAATTTGAATTTATTTTTTCTCTCCAGTTGGTGTGAATATTTTTTAATATCTCAGTTCGTGACTCAGAGTCATTGTTCGGGAACGTGTTTGTGTTTCAGCTATTTGATGCTGCAGAGAAATATACGGGAGAATTTTTGCACGTTTGAATGCATACGTAGTGGCACTACATTTTTTTCTCTGGATATTTGTGTTCCAGAAATTGTGAGTTTTTTTGCACTATACCTTTGTTGTATTTGTGACAACTTTGTGAGAGATAGGAAACTTGGTTAGTTTTCTAGTGGCCTATGTCGTAGTGCATATGGGGAAGTCTTGGCTAAGACACTTCGAATTTGGAGTTCTGTTATAATGACTTGTGGCACATTGGTAATTTTTTCTTGAATTTTCTAGACAGTTTTTATTTGCCGAGTTTTTGCCCTTTTTTAGCAGTTATGCTAAATGGAGAGAGTTTTATAGTTTTTGACTATAACATTGAGTTATTCTCTGGAGAATTGAGATATATTACTTGGAGTTATAAATGGAGGTATATATTATTTGGAGTTATAATGTGAGATACTATTTATTGGAGATATATTTTTGGCTATTTTGATATTTGCCAATGGTGATGAGAGCTATGTTTAGTTCAATTATTTTGCAGCCATCTTTGTTGCAAATGGAGATACATATTTGGAGATTATGGGGCAATATTTGTGAGTGTGTGAGCTAGATGCCTTGAGTGCACATTTTTTGGAGATATATTTTTTTGGAGCCTTGTTTTGTTCCACATGGAGTTATTGGGGAAATAGAGGTAAATATTTTGTATTTGCCGAAATAGAGGCGATTATTCTCTATTCTTGGAGTGGTGTTTTTTTTATTAACATGTGGCTATTGGAGAAATAAGAGAGAAATATATGGGGTTGGTTATTAACCAAAGGGAGGAAATATTTTTATAACCGGAGTGGTGTTATTATTAATATGGTGAAATATATGGAGTTGGAATTAATCTTTGGCGGGTCACCTTTTTTTGTGGTTATGGGAGTTTTCTCGAGCAAAGAGAAGAATCATGAGTTTCCAAACTTGTGTGTCTGACTAGACAACTTTTATGCTGCTGTTTGAGCATACGTCCACAGGCGATTTTTCTGCTGACAAGCGATGTGATGAGCCGTGTGCTGACTTTTCCTCTGATGATGATAGCTCAGAGCTTTTGCAATATCTGGAAATGTTGATAATAGTATTTCACGAAAGCGCTTGTGTGAGAGTTCGCTTTCTGGCCTTGTTGGTTGATAAAGTTGCGATGTCGAGGAATTCCATAACTTTACAGAGAGCATTTCTTGGGATAAACGCGGGGAGTTATGCATATTATACATGTATTATGTATTTTGTGATGTGGGGAAATCTATTTGTGATTATCCTTTTTTTTTTTTTTTTTCTTCCTTTTCCTATGAGAGATGTAATTAGGGATTGAGCTTAAATAGCATTCCTTTTTACCGGGAGATGTAATTTTTCGGGAGTTGTTATTTATGTAAATGGGAGTTTGACGTTAAGTCTCATTGTGATTAGTAGTATGAGCAGTAAAGGGGTTTTGCTGTTAAACATTGGAGATTTTTGCTGATTTTGTGGGTTGTTCAAATATTAGAACTTGAGAGAACATTTTTGGGTCTGGGTGTGTTACGTGATTCTTTTTTTTTCTTGGGCTTATTACGATTTTTTCTTTTTTTTTTCTTATGAGAACATTCGAGTTTGAAATGTGAGTGCAGAATTCCGTGGAGTTGCTGTGATTTCTGAGTTGTGTGTGTGCTGATGTGTGAGTTTGGAGAATTGAGTTGGAGAAATTTATGTTTTTTTTTCTTTGAGAGTTGTGATAATGACTTATGATTTGGTAGTCATATTAAAGGGAGTTAATTGGGAGACGTTCAGTTAGTATTTCTGACTTTTTGAGATCATTGTTTGATAGAAGGATAGAAGTAGTATGTCTGGGTTAATTTTCTTAGATTAACCAGTGACTCGACTGACATACTAACACACCAAAAGTCATTTCCCAACGCCAGCAAGACGTCCACCAGCAGTGCAGAGAGTGTTGCTGCCGTTTTTGGTGATTACAAGAGTTTCCATGATGGTGATCGCGAGAATTCTACAGCGTGTCTTTTGGGGATCTGCAGAAGTCGTGAGAAGTCTTCTACAATGAGGGAGGCATTCCGTTTTCCTACAGCTTCCTACAGTCTGGTACAGGAGCAGCTACTTGCAGACAAAGAGGGATATTCAAGAATCCGAAATGGAGAAAAATTAGAGAAAATGCGTCTAGTGCTATTTGGAGATAAAGCATGATAAGACTTTATTTTATAATGCCAGAGACGTGCAGTTATTACTTATATTTTATTTTGAGCCGGCCAATGTGTTTTATATTATATAAGCTATTTTGCTAGGCGGGGGCTAACGTGGTAGTGGCCGAGCCATGTAGACCTAGGGTTTTTGATTAATAATATATTGTGTGTGTGTTCTCTGTGACCTATGGAATGTGAAGAACAGTTGAGAGGCGACGACCCGAGAAAGCTGACAATGAGTTTCTATGGATGGCGTGAGATAAAACTGCTTAGTTAGACAACTCAATGTACTGAGTTTATTGACTCTTCTTAAAGTGCCTTTGTGAAACTGGTTGCGGCCAGAATTGTGAGGTGCTAACGAAGTGTGTGTTCGTATGTGCGTGTGCGCCTCATTCTGTTAATAATGTTGAATACCGAAGTCTATGGGGGATTTTGATAGAGGCGTCTGCGAGAGGAAGGCAGAGCCACGATGGCGGTGCCTAAGTGTTTTTGGAATAGTGAGTGAAATGGTCCGGTTGCTTTGGTGAGTGTTGAACTACTTTAGCCAAAGAGTGGCTTGTTACCTATTTGACATTCTTGTGTTAATATCCAATATTTAGTCTCTGATTGTTAATCTTGTGTGTGTACTTACTGGGATGTGTTCTGTGTCTTTGAAACAGACGGTTCTGGCAGAACTGGCAATGAAGGGGGACAAAGAGTTCCAAGAGGGGTGTAGACTTTTTGGTGACTAATGATGACTACCATTACTATTAGACATTTTACTGTTGGGGTTTTAATAGAATTGATTAGTTATTTATTCACTGTTAATAAATGTTTATTTTGATGATGTGACTCTTTCATTTTCATTACCTGTTAGAATGGAGAGAAAGAGGTGGAGAGAGAGAAAGAGGTGTCGGTGCTAGAGAGAGAGATTGCTGAGAGAGAGAGAGGAGTTGCCGAGAGAGAGAGAGAGAGAGAGAGAGGCTGGGTGTATTGGTTTGCCTGACGTTCGGTTCGAGCTACACGTTTACCAAATGAATAATGCGGGAATCTCCCCATTACAAATATATTACCCATATATATATATATATATATATATATATATATATATATATATATATATATATATATATTATATATATATATATATATATATATATATATATATATATATATATATATTATATATATATATATATATATATATATATAATATACTATATATATATATATCTATATTATATACGTCACTGAAGTCCTGATTTCTTCTCTGTCCGCTGGGCAGTGGTCCAACCCACGAGAGGACGACATTATCATCATAAAAAAATTTTAGCGCCTCAGTGGTGTGGTTGGTATGGTGTTGGCGTCCTACCTCGGTGGTCGCGAGTTCGATTCTCGGCCATTCCATTGAGGAGTGAGAGATGTATATTTCTGGTGATAGAAGTTCATTCTCGACGTGGTTCGGAAGTCTCGTAAAGCCGTTGATCCCGTTGCTGAATAACCACTGGTTCCATGCTACGTAAAAACATCATACAAACAAACAAATCAACAAAAAATTCCCCTTCGGTTTACATATATGAAAATATATTAATTCCGAGGTAGACCGAATTAGATTTTAAAGGACATTTGTAGCTCGAATAATTCATATGATTCATGTTAATGTGATAATTTTTCATATATATATATATATATATATATATATATATATATATATATATATATATATATATATATATATATATATATATATATATATAGATATATATATATATATATATATATATATATATATATATATATATATATATATATATATATATATATATTATATAATGAAACATCGGCCGACAATTTTCAGTCTTGCGAAGCAAACACAAAGTAAAAAAAAAAAAAAGGAAAAGAAAAAAGTGAACGCCAAGACAACGCGTCTTATCACAAAGGTAAGAAAAACGACAAAAGAAAGGGTAGCAGAAATGGCTTCACATCATTATAAATTATTGCATGATAAATCATTGTACGCGGAAGTATATAAGCGAAAGCGATAGAATAGCGCATTTAATCGAGCCAGGCAGATATTACGCTTCATTGCACGAGTCATCGCAATATATCACCGCAGGCTTAACATATAAACGGAATCGATAAGGTCTCCCATCTATTTTGAGAAAGACAAGTATTACCACTCCAGTATATAGTAGCAGTTTGACAATACGGAATTCGATGCATTAATTAATGCACAACAAATAGAATAAGGAAATATTTGTTGAACGGTGAAGAATGATTCCCTCCCCCCCACCCCTTACCCCCGGAAAGACCCTTAACTTCGATTTTATGGTGTCAACTCCTTTCTTACAGCTGGTCGCCTCTGAATGGGGATCAGCTGATGGAATACGAAAATATTTCCCTGGATTTTTTTTATACTTTCTAGCGCAATGCTAGGAGCTGTAGTAGTAGTAGTAGTAGCAGCAGCAGCAGTAGCATAGCAGCTGCAGTAGCAGTAGTCGTAGCTTAGTAGTAAGGGTAAACGCAGTAGTTAAGGTAGCATGTATTAGATAGCAGTTAGTATAGTAAGTAGCAGCAGCACAGCAAGCAAAGTAGTAGCCATACAGCAGTTAGTATGAGTAGTTCCTTACTGGGCGAGTGGGTTGCATACTCACCTATCAGGCTGGTAGCCCGAGTTCGCTCCCAGCTGGTGCCACAGCCAGAGCTGAATCAGTGGAATTTACTGCTGGTGATTAGAAATTCATTTCTCTATATATTGTGGTTCGGAGCAACAAGCTGTATAGGTCCCGTTGCTAAGTAACCAGTTGGTTCCTAGCCACGCAAACAAAATCTAATTCTTCGGGCCAGCCCTAGGAGACCTGTTAAACAGCTGAGTGGTCTGGTTAAACTGAAATATTCTGAATTTTTTCGGTAGTGTGAAGGGTTTAAGTGTTAAGATATTAATATAACAATTGAAAACATATCTGAAAATGTATTTTTATTGAGTGATCTATAACGTTAGATAATTCACTAAGAATTAATCAGTCTTGCAAGAGAGAGGAAAATTTTTTGTTGTTTGAACGGCTTAAATGTTAATATAGCTATTAAAACAACAGAATTTGTATTTTCTTGACAGAACGATAACGCCAGATAATTCACAAACAGTCCGTCAATCTTTAACGATCAAAGCATCTGTTCCTTTTCAGCATGTCCTTGACACGAGGATTTGAATTTTTTTCCTTTTTCATATACATAACATTTCTTAAAGATCAGAACGAGTGAAAACTACAGAAAAGCTGTTACTGACGATTCTTTGTATATCAAATTAGAGCTTGTGTGTGTGTGTGTGTGTGTGAGAGAGAGAGAGAGAGAGAGAGGAGAGAGAGAGAGAGAGAGGGGGGAAGTTAATTTTAAGAGTAACTTCTGAAACCGAATAACTATAGTAATCATTTTTGTAATTCATAGTCTAATTTTGTGTAATAGACCTGGTAGCATAGTTTATTTAACAACTGAACTCACACTGAACTGGTTAGTCAGAAGCATGCCATCGTCTTTCCAGTTTTATTACTCGCTGGTCTTTGGAGAGGAAAAGCTAGTTACATTTTCTAAAACTAATTACATGAATTTGCTCCATCGGCACTGGATGATAATCAGTGTGTAGGGGGAAGTATTGCAATTGTATAGTTTTAATAAGAAAGGTGAAAAATAGATTCCCATTTACTATATTGAATTTTTCGCAGCTATTAAACGTAGATTTGACTTGAATTGGATTCCGAAATAGGCAGAGTTTGCCTCATTACAGAACACTAGAGGAATTCCATTCTGTGAATTACATTCCAGAATAAAGTGAATTACATAACTAAATGCGTTAATTGCACCAGAAAAAAAAATAGTAGGTTTCCACTGTAGATCACAAAAAACGAAAACATCAAAAGCTGTTTTAACCTTAGAGGAAGACCTTGATTTGGACTTTATTTTGCCACAGAGTGACTAAAACTTGAATATAACCTAAATATAACTTGAAAAGTTTCATTTAAGTTTTGACCAACATAGAGTAAAATTATACAGAATGACCTAAACCCATTAGGCAATCGTCGTACGTTATCTGTAGCCGCTTTATAGAGGATTGTTTGTCATTAAACTAGTTTCTTGCGAATACTAATAAAAAAGAAAGGAAGAACGATAATTTTGCTGTAGATAGTCTTGGTAAGTAGCACAGTTACACTAACATTCTCTCTCTCTCTCTCTCTCTCTCTCTCTCTCTCTCTCTCTCTCTCTCTCTCTCTGGTAAATGTGCATACTTAGATGGATATGGGGATGATTGCAGAGATCTGCATCCAAAAATATGTAAAAACCTAAAAGAAGGAAAAGGATGTAAGTTCGACAAAAAATGCAAATATATGCACCCTGTAGCCATGAATCATAATCAAATAAATAACCAACCAAGTAATAAAATCCAAAATAAGAAAGAAACAAACAAATAAAGAGAGAAATCAAGAATATCAGGTAAAAGAGAAAAGCAAACCACCAATGAGATATGCAGAAAGTGTCAGTCAAAAAATTTCAAAGCCATCCAGCTTCCGCAAATTCTACTCAAGAGATAATCAACTGTATTTATTATGCAAGAGGATATTGCAGAAACGGAGAAAATTGCAGATTCAGACACAAAATGAATAATTATGATGAAGGAAGATCAAATATTATGGAAAAGTTGGATTTTTTAATGTCAGAATTTCTGGAAATGAAAAAAGAACAACATACCAGAACAGGAAAGAGACATGGGAAAATCCTTATTACTACCAGTTATTAAATGAAGGAGAAAACACGCAAACCATCATAGTGATGAATGCGCAGGGTTTAGTTACGAGTAACTCAAAAGAAAATAGAGTACTTAGAAGAAAAACTAACCCAAAATGAAAAGAAAAATAGATATAATGAATAAAGTGAAACCTGGTATTCCCAAGAGACTGGGAATGATGATCAAATAAAAGGGTTCCAAAACTTATAGATCAGATAGAAAAAATAGGAATCAAGGGGGAACCGCAATATATGGGAAAGACAAAAAACAAGGAAAAATATATGAGAAATATAGTAACTCAGAATGTGAACTAATAGCGGTAGAATTTGAATCTGAAAAATTGATGAAACATAGTAATATATAGACCTCCTCCAATACTAAAGAGTTTGACTTAATAATTGAAAAATTGGATGATATATGTAGAAATCACAAGGACTGGACTATTCTCCTATCTTGGTGACTTCAACTTTCCTTTCGTAGAATGGAAAGAACGAATAGGAGATTGTGGTTGTACTTATACATATAAAAAAGAGAGTAATAGTAGTGCAGAAGATAAGAGGCAATTTGAAAAGCTATTAGATATGCTACTAGAATACAACATTCAACAAATAAATCACCTGCCAACAAGAAAGGAAAATACTTTAGACCTAGTATTTGTGAACGAGATGAATTATGTTAAAGAAATAATAGTTTATAATGCGAGTATTTCAGACCATAATGTCATAGAATTAACAGTCCATTCCAAAGCAAGTGAAAACAGAGATAAGCAAGAAATGAAAAAGTGGGAAGGATATGGAAAATACAACTTCTACAGTAAAAATATAAAATGGTCAGAAATTAATGAAGAATTAAACAAAGATTGGGATAACATTTTCGTAAGTGATGACATAAGGTAAATACGGAGATATTATATAAAATATTGAGAAAATAGGTGAAAAATATATACCGAAGAAGAAAAGTAAACATCATTCATGCATACCAAGAGACAGAAGGATCTTGTTCCAGAAAATCAGAAAGTGGAAAAAAGGTCTTGAAAAAGAAAAAAAATGCATGGAAAGTTATAGAACTAAAAAGATTATACAATCAAAAGAAAATGAAAAACGGGACTTGGAAGAAAAAACCCTAATAAAGATCAAGCAAAACCCCAAACTATTATACTCATATGCGAAGAAGATGAATAAAAGAAGAATGAAATAGGCCCTCTGAGAATTGAAGGGAGATTAACGAATGAAAAAAAAGGAAATTTGCAACATACTGGCAGAACGATATAAGAGAGAATTCACCCCTAGAATAGATAATGAAGATAATGATATAGAAGTAGGATGAAAATAGTGAATATTTAGCTGACATAGATATTAATGAAGCTGATATTGTGCAGGCTATTAATGAAATTAAAAATGGAGCTGCTGCAGGGCCTGATGGAATTCCTGCTATTTTGTTAAAGAAAGTAGTTCATTCTATCGCAAAGCCACTTGCAATATTATTAAGACAAATTGTAGATACAGGAAAGATTTATGATGAGCACAAATTAGCATATATTACCCCTACTTTCAAAAGTGGATCAAGACTAGAGGCAAGTAATTATAGGCCTGTGAGTCTAACATCACATATTATGAAAGTGTATGAAAGGGTAATGAAGAAAAAATATATGAAACATTTAATAAAAAATAATTTGTTTAATAAAGGACAACATGGTTTTCGTACCCGGAAAAAGTACACAAACCCAACTGTTAGTCCACCGTGAGGAACATATTCAAAAATATGAAAAGCGGAAATGAAACAGATGTGGTTTATTTAGACTTTGCAAAAGCTTTTGATAAAGTAGACCATAATATATTAGCGAAGAAAATTAGAAAACACAATATCGTGGATAAAGTAGGAAGATGGTTAAAAGAATTTTTACACAACAGAAAACAGATAGTTATTGCAAACGACGAGAAATCGGATGAAGCCAGGTAATATCCGGTGTGCCGCAAGGTACGGTGTTAGCTGCAATACTGTCTGTTATTATGATTGAAGACATAGACAATAATGTTAAGGATTCGGTAGTGAGTAGTTTCGCAGATGACACAAGAATAAGTAGAGAAATTACTGTGATGAAGATAGGAACGCTCTACAAAGAGACCTTAACAAAGTATATGATTGGGCAGAGGTAAATAGGATGGTATTTAACTCTGATAAATTTGAATCAATAAATTATGGAGACAGGGAAAGAAAGCTATATGCATATAAGGGACCTAATAATGAGACCATCACAAATAAGGAAGCAGTTAAAGACCTTGGTGTGATGATGAATAGGGAACAAAATGTTATGCAATGATCAAATAGCAAATCTGTTGGCAAAATGTAAAGCAAAAATGGGAATGTTGTTACGGCACTTCAAAACAAGAAAAGCTGAACACATGATTATGCTTTATAAAACATATGTTCGTATCCACTTGAATATTGCAATATGATATGGTACCCACACTATCAAAAGGATATTGCACAAATAGAGAGTGTACAAAGGTCCTTTACAGCTAGAATAGAAGAAGTTAAGGACCTAGACTACTGGGAAAGACTACAATTCTTAAAATTATATAGTCTAGAAAGGAGAAGAGAACGCTACATGATAATTCAGGCATGGAAACAGATAGAAGGAATAGCAGAAAATATCATGGAACTAAAAATATCAGAAAGAGCAAGCAGAGGTAGATTAATAGTGCCCAAAAAACTATACCAGGAAAAATAAGGAAAGCACACAGGACATTAATCCACTACGCACACCAGCATCGATGATTGCAGCGTCTATTCAATGCGTTGCCAGCTCATCTGAGGAATATATCAGGAGTGAGCGTAGATGTGTTTAAGAATAAGCTCGACAAATATCTAACTGCATCCCAGACCATCCAAGATTGGAAGATGCAAAATATACCGGAAGATGTACTAGCAACTCTCTGGTAGACATTAGAGGTGCCTCACACTGAGGGACCTGGGGCAACCCGAACAAGATGTAAGGTCTGTAAGGTAAGGTCTCTCTGTAATTATTTAAAAGCAAATGCACATGCACAGACACAGACGATACACATACACACATGTACGTATATTTGTGTGTATAAATGATATATATGTGTGCATATATACATATATATATATACATATATATACATATATATATATATCTATATATATATATATATATATATATATATATATATATATATATATATATACTATATCTATATATATATATATCATATATATATATCTATATATATATATATATATATATATATATATATATATATATATATATATATATATTTATATATATATATATATATATATATATATATATATATCTATATATATATAGATATATATATATAGATAGATATAGATATATATATATATATATATATATATATATATATATTATATATATATATATATATCATATATATATATAGATATATATATAGATATAGATATATATATATATATATATATATATATATATATATATATATATATATATATATATATATCTATATCTATATATATATATCTATATATATAATAGATATATATATATATATATATATATATATATATGTATATATATATATATATATATATATATATATATATATATATATATATATATAGTATATATATATATATATTGGTGAATGCTAAAATAGTGCCTATTTTCAGGTAGTTGAAATACCTACACACATACATACATACTACAATATATATAATTTATATATATATATATATATATATATATATATATATATATATATATCTATATATATCTATATGTATGTATGATGTATGGTATGTATGTATGTATATATATATTTCCCATTACCTGGAAATAGTCACTATTTTAGCATTCACCTTTCACTCCTTACGCTAATATTTGCGGCATACTTTTGCTTTCATACACCAGAGAACCTGTTTCATCTTTCAGTTAATTAGTGCCCTTAAGACAGAGAGAGAGAGAGAGGGAGAGAGAGAGAGAGAGAGAGAGAGAGAGAGCGAGAGAGAGAATTATTATATTTCCTAAATGTATACACGTACATGGTTTATATTATTATACGTGCATAAATAGTGTATGTTTATTCACAACACCTGTTTCCGTGCGTGTCACGTTCAAGCGCCCCTCATTTGCATTTATAATTGCTATGCTAATAAGCGACAGACACTGGAATTTTTTATTTAGTTAATAATACCTATTAGCACAGAGGTACCCAACTAAAGCATAAGCAGAAGACGACTCTCCTTTCCATATCCTTGTTTTCGATGTGTCTTGTATGTGCGCATATTACATAAAATAATATATATAAATAATCTCGGATCTCCTACATCCTTGATTAAGTCATTTGGTCAGCGGGGTTTAAGCAACGTTTTGAGGTCATTAGTTGGATTTTTTTCATTTATGGATGTAGACCGAATATCCCGATATATTTATGAGATTTATTGATCACACACTCTTTTTATTATTATTTTTTATTGGTTTTATTTTCCATTAAATGTAATTCATTTCAAATGGAGGTGATGTTTGTACATCGAGTGCAAATAAAAATAAAAGGATTTGGATAGTCGAATTACCTAAAGTAAAGAAAACTGAAATCAAATTTTAGTTATCCCTAATTAAAGTCATGTGAATTAATGTCAGACTAATATTCAAGAGAATAATTTTGTCAGGGTCCTTTTCGAGACTTTACTTCCTCAAAAAACGTTCCCATCTCCTCTTCCTCCTCCTCGAAAAGAGAGAGAGAGAGAGAGAGAGAGAGAGAGAGAGAGAGAGAGAGAGAGAGAGAGAGAGAGAGAGAGACGTTTGGCTTTAGCCTTTTGAGTGTAAGAAAATTCAACGAGAAAATGCATCTGCAGATTTTATTTCGAAATAAGTCTGCTGTTTTTAATGCCGTCTGCTATTACGTCTACCAACTCTATTTTAACCAGGAAAATAAGGCTATTTCCACTTGTATTTTTAAGTGAAAATATGTCTTAATTGTATTTTAACCGTAAATTACGTTTGCTAATTCTGATCCTGTTTCTGTTAACTGTATTATAAGAATAATTTAGAAAGACAGACAAAGATAAAATAATTAATCCCTGAAAGATTATCCACATCGTATTCAGGAGAAGTTACAATATCACCGAATATGCGAAAGTTGCACATCATTATTTTCCAGTAATTTGGAGGCTATATTTATGTCATTTTTCCGTAGAAAATTACACCGATTCACCAAATAGATTATTTGAACAGCCAAACCATTTGTAAATGGTAAATGGTGGAACACATGACGGAAAATACATGAAATCGCCCTAATGATGAATAAATGGCGAAGCTTTTTCTATGAAAAGCGTAATTAGTTGCTCCGCTGTATTGGCGGATAATATCATTTGCTTTTACACTCATCAAGATCAGCAGATCAAAAATGATCTTCCATTTGATGGAGTGAATATGCTTTTATACTTACATCATGGAAAATCCTTTGTATACAGAATAACATTTTCCGTTTACTTCACTCTTATTATAATGAGTTGGAAAATAAATATTATAAATTATTTTCTAATATGTGTATGCCTCCAATTCCAGCGACCACACATCCCAAGAATTAAAAAAAGAAATAATAATAATACCATGAAAATATGATGAAAATATTAGCTGAGCTTAAGAAGATTATTTCTAAACCAACTTTTATGTCGCTCGAGGTATTATTCACTAAAGCCATCGTTCTTTATGATCTTAATTTTAACTAAAATATATATTTTAACTTGAATTCTTATGCGATTCCTTTATTCTATATGGCCAAAGTCGTATAGTATAGCATCTGTTGATATTAAGAATATTTTATACTTCTTTTGTATTATCGTCATTATCAATATTGAAGCCTCATTTTCCGACATTATTTTGATGCGTAACAAAAATAATCCAACGACAATGACTTCAGGGTTAGCCTGTTACAGCTTACCGTACTTAATTAATGAACATATGCACCTTCGATCCTCTCTTATATTACCGTCACTTTAGCTGGTTTTACGTCATTATGACCAAAGTTATTTAGAAGAGTAGCTTCCATCCTCATGGAACCATACCTTAAACTCTTGGACCTAGTTCATTGTATTTATATCTCTCTGAATTTATATTTTTATTCTAATTTCGTCTTTATTAGTTTCCTTTACTTCTTTCTCCTTTTGTATGTAAAGATTTTATTTGGCTGAAGTCTGATTATAGGGTGAAATGAAATTTAAAATTTTATTTGTGAATAGAGTTGGATTGTAAATGATAATAAATGCTATATACTTTTCTCCTATACGGCGCTTGAAATTTGATTGCACTGAGATCTAGAGGTAAATAAGAATGATGAAATAACTACAAAAAATATATCCTGTAAAAAAGAAAAAAAGAAATAGATAAAATAAATAAATAAACAAAGCAAAAAATATAGAAATAGAGAAATAGATCGTCATTCGGTAGATCTTGTTTAAATGCATCTCGTGTCATTCTGTAAAAGTAGAAAGCAGAGTTGAATCAGAAAAGACACTTATAAGGATAAATTCAATCTCTCCCTCCCTCCCTCTCTCTCTCTCTCTCTGTGTGTGTGTGTGTGTGTGTGTGTGTGTGTGTGTGTGTGTGTGTGTCTTCAGGGCACTAATTAACTGAGAGGTCAAACAGCTTTCTGGTGCGATAAAGCAAAAGTATAGCGTAATCAGTCGCCTGAGGAGGCAACTGTGAGCGTTTTCAAGTAGTTTGGTATAAAGATTCCCTTAAACACCGGACACTGTACTTTATACCTTAATCTCGGTCATTATATCAACGTTCTGTCATATATTCTGAATAAATGTAATTCATACTTTTCTCCTTTGGTCATCCCATTCAACATCCATAACTCACTTCCGTTTAAAAAGTTTCGTGGCAACACACCTGTCAAAAATGGCTACTATCTTCCTCTTCAACATTTTACATAATTGAAATATTTCGAAGATCTTTATATCTGTGTGTGTATGTATATATATATATATATATATATATATATATATATATATATAGATATATATATATATATGTATAATATATATATGTATATATGCACACATGTATATCATATGTGTATCGTCTGTGTCTGTGCATATGCGTTTGCTTTTAAATAATTACAGAGAGAGAGAGAGAGAGAGAGAGAGAGAGAGAGAGAGAGAGAGAATATTAATCAGATTTTAAAAAACCTCTGAATTCAAATGTTCAATTAATTTTCCCATTAAAGATACCAAAAAGAATGATAAGGGATTATTTTGGGTTCATCTAAGAAGAATCCTGTTTCCAGGATCTCTCGAAAGTTATTGCTTTCTGTTTGCTGCCTTTCTCTTTGTCTCCCTCTCTCTATCTCCTTTTTACTTATCTTTCTGGCCGCATCGAAAGTGGCACTCAAACTCTTCTGGAGACTTGAATATAGATTTGGAGGAGCAATTTTGAATCTGCTCTTTTTTTCCCATGTAAAATTCAGTGTTCCGTTGGTGTTTCCTTATATATGCTTTACAAACAAAGTTTTACAACGCAGATGCATATTCTCGAAAAAAGGGAAGAGAAGCACAAATACCGTTTATTTTTACGATGGCACAAGAGTCACGATTCTTCTTACCAAAAAAAAAAAAAAAAAAAAAAAAAAAAAAAAAAAAAAAAAAAAAAAAAAAAAAATTGAAGAAAACCGAGATACAGGTACACAATATTTTTTTTTAAATTAGCCAAGAAAAAATGAAGAGGTCACCCGTGCCATGGAATACTTGGTAACTCCCAATGATAGCACAAACATAGCTACCTTCAACCAAAATCCCTCCAGGGTGCCACACTAGAAATAAAACTTGTGAAATAAGGCTTCGTTCCCGAAAAAGATAAAGCTTTTCGTTGCGGGATTTCGGATTCTGGTATGCGAGTAAACATTCACGCGCAGTAGGAGCTAGAGAAGAAACATTCTCAAAGCTATTAATTTATTTGCTACAGAAAATAACTTCTAAAATAAACCAATAAACCATTTTCTTATACCTCTAGCTATTTCATGTTTCTACTGCACGTTTATGCATCCACATATGAAGTGGGTAAGAGAAATATTCAAGTTTGAATATATGTCAATTTGTATACTAGAGAAAAGCATCATTGAAAAGAAGAGGACTTATTCTCTCATTTTTATCATCTTTTAATTAGTCCTTTTACTACTAAAATTTATCAGGTTTGCACATTAGTTAAAATTCTGATGACGCTGAACAAAGTTTTCTGGCAATACTTCTGTCAATCGTCAATAGTCGATTCAAAGACCTTAATTGAAGGCTCCATAGTAGCGTGAAATTATAGTTGGGGATTATTGGCAGCAGGTTTCCCGAAGTTAAGTTCTCCAGTCTTGTAAACTGAATATTGCAGGTTTCAGACACTGTGGGTTTTAGATAGTCAAGCTAGCACGCGTTCGCACATACACACACAAACACACACACGCATTATATATATATATATATAATATATATATATATATAATATATCTATATATATATGTTGGTGTGTGTGTGTGCGTGTGTGTGTAAGTGAACTTGTATGCATATTAACACTGTTATTTTTAATTCCAGAGCGATCCAGAACATTGTGCATATGAATGATATGGTTTTTTCGTTGTGTTATAGGTGACAACAACGATGGTGAAAGGCATGGGCTAGCAGCCTCATCCCAGGGAACTTGCTGAGAACTACGAGGGTAACATCTCATGACTTTACCTCCACGAGGAAAGAGGCAAAAGTTGAAATTTTCGGGAATTGTCAAACGCTGTTAAGTATGTCTTAGTTTTACACGACCACTAAGCTGATTAGCAGTTCTCCCAGGGCTGGACCGAAGGATTACTCAGCAACGGAACCTGGAGCTTATTGTGGGATCCGAAGTGGATTTCTATTACCAGAAATAAATTCCTCTGATTTCGCCTTGGCAGAGTGGGGAATCGAACCCGGACCTTGAGATTGGTAGTCGAGCATGTAACAGACTCGTCCAGCGAGGAACCTGTCACTCGCTGTGGTTGCCTGGTTGCCTAGGGGAAGGTCTAAGGAATCATACTGATATTTTACCGCCTGCATATTGCGATATTCTGATTATCTTATTTAGGGATGATAAGTGTAACATTTCGGAAATGTCAGTAAACTAGGTGGTAAAGTTTCCAAGGCAGAATGAACATTATAGGCAAGTCATAGGTAATCTGAAATATTCGCAGCGAATTTTCGTTCCCAAACAGCATTACTTTCTTCCTAGCACTCTTTAGCTCCAGTGCATTCCACCTTGTACTCTTCAGCTTCCTTCGTTGTAATTTTCATCTCTTTCCTTCATTTTCATATCTTTCCTTTAGATTCATTCCACCTAACTTCAACTACTGTAAATTAACCTAACTTTAGCTTCCTGTAGATGCTTACCACGTAGCTTTTCCAATAACGTAAACTAACCTCTTTTCAGTTTTCAACTTTAAGATCCAATCCCCAGGACGGGCCAGGTGTGATTCTCAATATGGAAAATATTCTAATTAAGGAGAGTTATAAACCTAAAAAAATCCTACACATTCTTATAATGTACATAAAAGAAACATGATAAATGTCACTTCCGTAAAATTAATATATTTCTTCACGTTACTGAAGAGTCTTTATTAGTTCTTTGCTTTAACTTATTTAGCTTCCCATTTTCATTTTCACAGGGACAGATAAAGGGTTTGACAAAGGTGACATGATATACTCGTATGTGTGAGAAGACATTAACCGACGAGATGATTTCTAAAGATGTCTCCATTTTAATTGCCCGATATATATCCAACTGCCGGTCGGTTTACATACAGAAAAATAATCTGGTCTGTAATTTGATACGGTATCGTCTCAAATAAAAAAGAAAATGAAATTAATGACATCCATGTTTATGTCTTGCCTAGATAAAAATATCGTTTAAAAAATGGAATTATTTTGTTATAAAGGTTTTTATGATGTCTGTTATAAACTCACAGCCTCATTTAACGAAGAATGTTTTCGGAAAAATGAGCAAAAAAGGTCGAATCCTCGAAATAGCGACAGTAGTCAGCTGTACGTGGAGAGTATTCTCCTTTAAATTTTGCTCTGACACGACACATCTCCCTCCCGAGCCAATTACAACTATGGCACTCATATCCGAGCACTACTCTCGCCGGAACTGCCACATTTTCGCTTTATTTGACAAAGTTTTTTATGAATTGGGTAAACAAACACGGAATTATATATATATATATAATAAAATGTATGTAATATATATGAGTGTGAATATAGATATTTTTAGGTGTGCGTATGAATGCGTTTTACAGTGATTTAAGAGCGCACTGTAATGATGAAAAAATCCCTTAAAATCACTATTTACGAGTTGCAACCGTATAATTGTAACTTCTCCAGCCTTGATCATTGTTAAATATGGACATTTGGTAAGTGAGAAAAGCATTTACATGTCATATATAGGTTTGGTAATACGACGTTGGTGGTATGTAGAAGTTGGTTGACCCGTGATGGAAAGGGAAAGTCTTTTGTACTTTACCTCTTGTGGAACCTGGTGGGCGTATCCGCTGGAATACCTGCTTAAGAACAGGTCTTCAGATTAACTCGTTGGTTAAATGCTTTGACCGATGATGGCGGATTCCAGAATCTTCCTTTCGTTAGGGCAGCTACTTTCGGAAATCAGCTCGGCCCCTGTACTGAGTATAGTATGGTCAGTATCCCTCATATTAAGAAAATAGCCGCGCTCTTTCTAGCATGTCGTAATGATCTTTTGTACTCTATTAATCTTTGTCAGACGGATATATAAGTGTCTCCCCAACGTACATTTCATTTTAGTAGCTGCATGAAATTTTATAAACACCGCCGTCGGATTTTTTATTTATATGTATATTGAAGAGTAACCTCTTAATGGAATTAGGATAATGCAAATAAATCGGTTGTTAGATTTTAAGTTATTTAGTTGCAGTTGTGATCTTTTCAGCGTGAGGAAGCATTATTTTGTCGATGAGATCTGTTGATTGTTATTAGTGGGACCTCTCTACAGTATATTTTGTCCCCTGTGTTGTTGGCCTTCTCGATATGCTAGGTAGTAGGGAAGTTGCCTTAGAAGTTGACGGATCGTGTATTTATATATATACACATGTATATATATATATTTATATATATATATATATATATATATATATATATATATATATATATATAATATATATATATATATTTAACTGTATCACTTACATTGTTTTTCTATTGTTATAATACAATTACTTACAGGACTTCATTAAAAACTGGATGGTATCTAGCGGAGATTTTTATTCAAGAAAAGTTTACAAGTGTTCTAAGACTAAGAGTCCAGTCTTCTACGGTTACTTAACAGAGACGACAGTTAGAAAGGTTGTAATTTTTCTTGAAAAAAATGTTTCAGCTAGATACCATCCAGTTTTATGAGGTCTTTTTAGTAATTATGAATATATATTATGTATATATATGTGTTTGAAATAATATAACAACAGAATTTACGTTTTGATGTAATTTTTTCGTGAACTTGCTAAGCCTCAAGTCACCGTAGCGCTTATTTAATAAGGACAGACTTCAGATCGTAAAAAATCTTTTTTATAAATAATAGCATCATCCGAGCGCAAGTGTATAGAATAACACCAACACTTTAATCTTATTGTTTTTCCGCAGCTTCTCTTTTATTTCATTTTACACTGAAGTGTATTGTTCCCCGGACGGGAAAAAAAAAGAAATAAAAACATTGTAACTGCGTGAACTGGAGCTTTGTCTGTGTTGTTCCAAATAGAAGTGAGCCGTTTTTCACTTGTTGTTTTCGTATATATTACACAAGCACACATGTATATGTATATATAATATATATATACATATATATATATATATATATAATATATATATATATATATATATATATATATATATATATATATATATATATATATATATATATATATATATATATATATATATATACACACATATACATGTGTGTCTGTGGGTGTGTGTATATGTACATATGTATTTATATTTATATATGTAATTATATGTGAAGGGATAATCCTCGTTGAGTCTTTGCATTGTAACGTTTTTACGTCATATTGATTAGAATTCACTTTTTACGTTTTCCGAGACACAAATAAGGGAACGTACATCTTGATATTGAAGAAACTTCAATAGCGAATGTATGGAAAAAAATATGTGAAGGATGAGAATAGGGTGTAAACATTCAGAAGGGGGAAGGAAATAAAGGGAAAAAAATGATAACTGATAAATGATAGGGGAGAGCAATGAAATTGTAATGAAATATTGTTCTCAACGAAATCTTTCTGACGATATATTTAAAAAAAAAAAACTGTTTATAGAACATATGAGCGGTTTAATTGAATTAATATACAGACGGCACTTACATTAATTCTTTCGAAACGTTCGGCACTCGTGTGAGCGATAAAATGTTTTTCCACATTTATCAGTGATATCTTTCGTGGAATAATTTGATAATATTAGAGAGAGAGAGAGAGAGAGAGAGAGAGAGAGAGAGAGAGAGTCCTAAGCTAAATAATTATTAAATCTTTTCGATTCATATGCCCTTGCAATAAAAGATTCTGTTTTTTTTATTGATAACTAATGTGCCGGTTTTGCCTGTCCGTCCGTCCTCACTTAATTCTGTCCGCCGTCAGATCTAAAAAAGACTATTGAGGCTAGAGGGCTGCAAATTGATATTTTGATCATCCACGCTCCAATAATCAAACATACCAAGTTGCAACGCTCTAGCATCCGTAGTTTTTATGTTATTCAAGGCTAAAGTTAGCCACGGATTGTGCATCTTGTAGTGCTTTCCGGAGGCAGGGGACGCAACTCTCACTCTACCATCATCTGGTGAGCAACTGAAGTGGCGGGCATTATAGAGCTGATGGTTTTATACAGCATTATACGTTGTTCAGAAAACTCGATTGCGCCGAAGCTTCGGCGCATTTTTCACTTTATTTTCCATATCAATGCATTTCCACGGAATAAATACCTTTCCATTTTGATAAATGAATTTATGAATGAACAAATTGAGAAAATAATGTAGGAATTAACACTAAAAACCTAAAGAAACATTTAGAATTCATTGCCATGTAATCTAATCAGCTAACTGTAGTAGAAATTACCTTTTTTGTGCTTAATCATTAAACTTACGTTGCAAGAAACACAAAACGCTACGTTTCATTTCCTATCTGTTCCCTTTCCTCGCTTCTCGCCAATCTTGCAACTTCATCTTCGACTTGAACGCTGATCATATTTTCAGTTATTTAAGAAGATATCCTCGAAGGCAGCCTCACTTGAGTTTCTGGAAATGCGGTTCAGTGGTCTGGCTAAACCACTCCAGAGTCATAATGCGTGTTTCCCAGGTGCCGCCTTCCCCACGCGAAACTCACTTGGCACCGACTCTAATCCCCAAATTCTCCCAGAAATTCATTGCTGTGATAATAACCGGGTCGTATATCCAGGGAGTCGGCTGCTAATGAAGGCAGAGCTTTGGAATTCCTCGGTAAACAAGCCAAGACGGTGTATCTGCCATTGTCTGCGAAGTCGAGCTGATGAAAGGCTGGTTGTAAATTGCAGAGGTGCAATTACAATGGAAGGCAATAATTGAGCAGCATGGAGATAGTAAATGATTAAGATTGTATGCGTTAGATTCATGTTATTGGGGTTCCTTGTTTGTTAGATTTAACTGACCTTGCTATAATCTTAAAAGAACAGTAATTAAATAGTAGATAATTGTTGAACTGAATGCTTTATGGCTAGTGATTCATTAAGGGAAAGTTGACTCTGGATGCACGAAACTTTAAGGGCGCTGTTAGGTGTTTAGTGAAAGCTAGCGTGCAAATTTAGGTTTTGACCTAGGTTTTGAGAGACGCTGTTAAATAGTGAGTTAAGATGAATGAAGCAAATATGGAAACTCTTCAAGCTAGAAATAGTACAGTCTGGCAGATGGGAAAACTCAGACGTGTGTCGTGAATGTGTTTATGTAGAATGAATATGTAAACTCGTTGGCTTCATAGAGAAATTTGGAAAATGATAACATGATTAACAAAGAGTTCAGAGACCGCAAACCTCCGCCAGGCCCTCTTTCCTCCCTCCCACAAAGGTTTTCTACGTAGATGAGGATCTCTCATAAAATTTAGTCCGTTTTTGCCAGCCTTGAACCCTACATCTGATAAGATAAACCTTCTTGTCTCTGGTAGTGAGTTTGGGAGACGGCTTTCTCGTAGCTATTTTTTTTTTTCTTTTAATTGATGGAAATAGGAAACTATTGCTGTGCAAGTTTCAAAAACACAATTCTTATGCGTGCAATGCATAATAAACATCTTTACGCAGATATTTTTCTGTACATCGATTATCTTGCTCTCATGACACCAAAATTAAATTATGTTTTTATAGCTAAACAAAATTCTGAGCTAATTTAGATTCAACAAAAAAGAGGAATTGATAGTAATCGAAATTAGTTTCAATAGAATTATAGTAAGTTGTAGTCTAACTCTTTAATATATGTTTGGTTAACATTTACTATAATGTGCCACATCTAACACAA
>NC_087209.1:67788673-67829630 GCF_015104395.2 Macrobrachium nipponense
TCACATCCCTTAGGGGAAATTGGGTTTGTGCTATATATTTATATATGTATATATGTGTATATATATTATATATATTATAATGGTGTATATGTATATATACACATATATGCATAAATGTATATATATATATATATATATATATATATATATATATATATATATATATATATATACATATGCATACATACATACATACATACATACATACATACATATGTAAATATACATGCTATCCAACGTTCGATGTCCTCAAAGATTTAAAAGTCTTCTGGGCAACGAGGAAGGAATAATTTCATGGAAGACCTCCTCCATAAAAACGAATAGTCAGAAGAACATGGTCTTCAAAGTATAGCGATAGCTTTGGGTATCACGAATTCATAACTGATGCTATTCCGAGGAGCCGACGCTGCTGGGGCGAGAGCTCCTTTGAGCTTATAAAAAGTGTGAATAATGAATAATTGAAGACATAAATATGGAAGTTAGGTCAAAGGTCACGCGAGGAGGCGTATGTTGGTTCACATCCGTAAGGTGAAAATTGCTGGTGAGTGCAATAAAAAAAATGCGATAAAAAAGTTATTCAATGATTTAATAATTGTTCTTTGTTGGCTTTTTTTATCTGATAACCGCTTTTACTTCTTCTTATCCTGCGTCTTCTTCTTCTTCTTCTTCTTCTTCTTCTTATTATTATTATTATTATTATTATTATTATTATTTTATTTTTTATTTATTTATTTTTTTTTTTTTGTCTATCAGTCCTCCATTTCGACTGGATGGTATTTATAGTGTGGGGTTCGGGGTTGCATCCTGCCCCCTTAGAAGTCCATCACTTTTCTTACTATGTGCGACCGTTTCTAGGATCACACTATTCTGCATGAGTCCAGGAGCTACTTCTTTCTTTAGATTTTCTAGAATCCTTTTCAGGGATCTTGGGATCGTGCCTAGTGTTCCTATGATAATGAGTACAAATTCCACTGGCATATCCCATATCCTTCATATTTCTATTTTCAGGTATTGATACTTATCCATTTTTTCCCTCTCTTTCTCTTCAACTCTGGTGTCCCATGGTATTGCGACATCAATGAGTGATACTTTCTTCTGGATTTTATCAATCAACGTCACGTCTGGTCTATTTGCCCGTATCACCCTATCTGTTCTGATACCATAGTCCCAGAGGATCTTTGCCTGATCGTTTTATACACTCCTTCAGGTTGGTGCTCATACCACTTATTACTGCAAGATAGCTGATGTTTCTTGCACAGGCTCCAGTGGAGGGCTTTTGCCACTCAATCATGCCTCTTTTTGTACTGGTTCTGTGCAAGTGCCGGATATTCGCTTGATATGTGGTTTATGGTTTCATTTTTCGTATCGCACTTCCTACATATGGGAGAGATGTTATTTCCATCTATCGTTCTTTGAATATATCTGGTTCTTAGGGTCTGATCTTGTGCTGCTGTTATCATTCCTTCAGATTCCTTCTTGAGCTCTCCCCTCTGTAACCATTGCCATGTGTCATCGCTGGCTACTTCTTTAGTCTGTCTCATGTATTGTCCGTGCATTGGTTTGTTGTGCCAGTCCTCTGTTCTTTTTGTCATTCTCCTGTCTCTGTATATTTCTGGGTCTTCGTCTACTTTTATCAGTCCTTCTTCCCATGCACTCTTGAGCCACTCGTCTTCACTGGTTTTCAAATATTGCCCCGGTGCTCTGTTCTCGATGTTGACGCAGTCCTCTATACTTAGTAGTCCTCTCCCTCCTTCCTTTCGTGTTATGAATAGTCTGTCCGTATTTGCTCTTGGGTGTAGTGCTTTGTGTATTGTCATATGTTTCCTAGTGTTCTGGTCTATGCTGCGAAGTTCTGCCTTCGTCCATTCCACTATTCCTGCGCAGTATCTGGTTACTGGCACTGCCCATGTGTTTGTGGCTTTTATCATATTTCCGGCGTTGAGTTTTGACTTGAGTATCGCCTTGAGTCTCTGCAGATATTCTTTCCTAATCGTGTCCTTCATCTCTTGGTGTTTTATATACCCTCCTTCCATTATTCCCAGGTATTTGTATCCCGTCTCATGTATGTGTTTGATGTTGCTCCCATCTGGTAGCTTTATCCCTTTAGTTTTCGATACTTTGCCCTTTTGTATGTTGACTAAGGCAAATTTTTCTATTCCAAACTCCATCCTGATGTCCCCAGATACAATCCTTACAGTCTGGATTAGGGTATCTATTTCCTTGATGCTCTTACCACACAGCTTGATGTCGTTCATAAACATCAGAATGGTTGATTCTGTTGCCTCTTTTCTTGAGTTGGTACCCGGCACCCATCTATTATTATTATTATTAGTTTATTTTTTTTTATTATTTTTTTTTTTTGCTCTATCACAGTCCTACAATTCGACTGGGTGGTATTTATAGTGTGGGGTTCCGGGTTGCATCCTGCCTTCTTAGGAGTCCATCACTTTTCTTACTATGTGTGCCGTTTCTAGGATCACACTCTTCTGCATGAGTCCTGGAGCTACTTCAGCATCTAGTTTTTCTAGATTCCTTTTCAGGGATCTTGGGATCGTGCCTAGTGCTCCTATGATTATGGGTACGATTTCCACTGGCATATCCCATATCCTTCTTATTTCTATTTTCAGATCTTGATTCTTATCCATTTTTTCCCTCTCTTTCTCTTCAACTCTGGTGTCCCATGGTATTGCGACATCAATGAGTGATACTTTCTTCTTGACTTTGTCAATCAACGTCACGTCTGGTCTGTTTGCACGTATCACCCTATCCGTCCTGATACCATAGTCCCAGAGGATCTTTGCCTGATCGTTTTCTATCACTCCTTCAGGTTGGTGCTCGTACCACTTATTACTGCAAGGCAGCTTATGTTTCTTGCACAGGCTCCAGTGGAGGGCTTTTGCCACTCAATCATGCCTCTTTTTGTACTGGTTCTGTGCAATTGCCGGGCATTCACTTGCTATGTGGTTTATGGTTTCATTTTTCGTATTGCACTTCCTACATATGGGAGAGATGTTATTTCCGTCTATCGTTCTTTGAACATATCTGGTTCTTAGGGCCTGATCTTGTTCCGCTGTTATCATTCCTTCAGTTTCCTTCTTTAGCTCTCCCCTCTGTAGCCATTGCCAATTGTCATCGCTGGCTAGTTCTTTAGTCTGTCTCATGTATTGTCCGTTCATTGGTTTGTTGTGCCAGTCCTCTGTTCTGTCTGTCTTTCTCATGTCTCTGTATATTTCTAGGTCTTCGTCTACTTTTATTAGTCCTTCTTCCCATACACTCTTTAGCCACTCGTCTTCACTGGTTTTCAGATATTGCCCCAGTGCTCTGTTTTCGATGTTGATGCAGTCCTCTATACTTAGTAGTCCTCTCCCTCCTGACTTTCGTGTTATGTAGAGTCTGTCCGTATTTGCTCTTGGGTGTAGTGCTTTGTGTATTGTCATATGTTTCCTGGATTTCTGATCTATGCTGCGGAGTTCTGCCTTCGTCCATTCCACTATTCCTGCGCAGTATCTGATAACTGGCACTGCCCATGTGTTTATGGCTTTTATCATATTTCCGGCGTTGAGTTTTGACTTGAGTATCGCCTTGAGTCTCTGCATATATTCTTTCCTGATCGTATCCTTCATCTGTTGGTGTTTTATATCACCTCCTTCCATTATTCCTAGGTATTTGTATCCTGTCTCATCTATGTGTTTGATGTTGTTCCCATCTGGTAGCTTTATCCCTTCAGTTCTCGTTACTTTGCCTTTTTGTATGTTGACTAAGGCGCATTTTTCTATTCCAAACTCCATCCTGATGTCCCCAGATACAATCCTTACAGTCTGGATTAGGGTATCTATTTCCTTGATGATCTTACCATACAGCTTGATGTCGTCCATGAACATCAGATGGTTGATTCTGTTGCCTCTTTTCTTGAGTTGGTACCCTGCATCCATCTTCTGTAGTACTTTTGTCATGGGAATCATGGCTACTACGAAGAGTAGTGGGGACAGTGAGTCGCCCTGGAAGATCCCTCTCCTGATATTAACCTCTGCTAGTCTTATTCCAGATCTTGTAAGTATTGTATTCCAGTTGCGCATTGTATTTTTGAGGAAGCTGATGGATATTATTATTATTATTATTATTATTATTATTATGAGTATTGTTATTATTATTATTATTATTATTATTATTATTATTATTATTATTATTATTATTATTATAAATCTTCAAAAATATGTGCAGATTTATCTTTAAATATATCTACATATACATAAATGTGGATTTGTTTCTCCATTTCAAGACTCGTGCTGCTATGAGAATGTTTGATTATTATTATTATTATTATTATTATTATTATTATTATTTTTTTTTTTTTTTTTTTTTTTTTTTTTGCTCTATCACAGTCCTCCATTTCGACTGGGTGGTTTTTTATAGTGTGGGGTTCCGGGTTGCATCCTGCCTCCTTAGGAGTCCATCACTTTTCTTACTATGTGTGCCGTTTCTAGGATCACACTCTTCTGCATGAGGCCCGGAGCTACTTCAGGCCTCTAGTTTTTCTAGATTCCTTTTCAAGGATCTTGGGATCGTGCCTAGTGCTCCTATGATTATGGGTACGATTTCCACTGGCATATCCCATATCCTTCATATTTCTATTTTCAGGTCTTGATACTTATCCATTTTTTTTTCCCTCTCTTTCTCTTCAACTCTGGTGTCCCATGGTATTGCGACATCAATGAGTGATACTTTCTTCTTGACTTTGTCAATCAACGTCACGTCTGGTCTGTTTGCACGTATCACCCTATCCGTCCTGATACATAGTCCCAGAGGATCTTTGCCTGATCGTTTTCTATCACTCCCTCAGGTTGGTGCTCGTACAACTTATTACTGCAAGGGTAGCTGATGTTTCTTGCACAGGCTCCAGTGGAGGGCTTTTGCTACTGAATCATGCCTCTTTTTGTACTGGTTCTGTGCAAGTGCCGGGCATTCGCTTGATATGTGGTTTATGGTTTCATTTTTCGTATTGCACTTCCTACATATGGGAGAGATGTTTATTTCCGTCTATCGTTCTTTGAACATATCTGGTTCTTAGGGCCTGATCTTGTGCCGCTGTTATCATTCTTTCAGTTTCCTTCTTTAGCTCTCCCCTCTGTAGCCATTGCCAATTGTCATCGCTGGCTAGTTCTTTAGTCGTTTCTCATGCATTGTCCGTGCATTGGTTTGTTGTGCCAGTCCTCTGTTCTGTCTGTCATTCTCCTGTCTCTGTATATTTGTGGGGTCTTCGTCTACTTTTATTAGTCCTTCTTCCCATGCACTCTTTAGCCACTCGTCTTCACTGGTTTTCAGATATTGCCCCAGTGCTCTGTTCTCGGTGTTGATGCAGTCCTCTATACTTAGTAGTCCTCTCCCTCCTTTCTTTCGTGTTATGTACAGTCTGTCCGTATTTGCTCTTGGGTGTAGTGCTTTGTGTATTGTCATATGTTTCCTGGTTTTCTGATCTATGCTGCGGAGTTCTGCCTTCGTCCATTCCACTATTCCTGCGCTGTATCTGATTACTGGCACTGGCCATATGTTTATGGCTTTTATCATATTTCCGGCGTTGAGTTTTGACTTGAGTATCGCCTTGAGTCTCTGCATATATTCTTTCCTGATCGTGTCCTTCATCTCTTGGTGTTTTATATCCCCTCCTTCCATTAATCCCAGGTATTTGTATCCTGTCTCATCTATGTGTTTGATGTTGCTCCCATCTGGTAGCTTTATCCCTTCAGTTCTCGTTACTTTGCCTTTTTGTATGTTGACTAAGGCGCATTTTTCTATTTCAAACTCCATCCTGATGTCCCCAGATACAGTCCTTACAGTCTGGATTAGGGTATCTATTTCCTTGATGCTCTTACCATACAGCTTGATGTCGTCCATGAACATCAGATGGTTGATTTTGTTGCCTCTTTTCTTGAGTTGGTACCCGGCATCCATCTTCTGTAGTACTTTTGTCATGGGAATCATGGAGTTGGTACCCAGCATCCATCTTCTGCAATAATGTTGTCAACAATCCCGAACCATTTATTATTATCATTATTATTATTATTATTATTATTTTATTATTATTATTATTATTATTATTATTATTATTATTATGGATAAAAGAAACAGAAAAAGTAACTGAGTATCGTGCTACTTATCGTTACAGTCTCAAATTATTTTGCACTGAATTGGAAAATTTTCTTAAGGAACAAGTAGATATACACTGGCCTTGTGTGAGAAATGTGATCTTAGTTTCATTATGAAGAAAAGAAAAAAAAACTATATCGGGCAACTTACCATTACGATCTCGGATTTTACTGCACTGAATTGGAAAGCCCGGTCCAAACTAACATTTGTTTATGACTGACCCCAAGAATGATAACTATATAGCATTTCCATCAGATTTAGAACTCGAGTGACGCTTCAACGTCATAATGTTATTTGATACCCCAGTGAAAGTTTGGCGTTATTTTGCTTCGAATTTTGGCATCAAAAGACAGTCCTGTATTGGATTTGAAACTCCAGTGATATACATTAGCCCTGGATTCAGATTCAAATGACTTTTTAATATTAGCCAATGACAGTTCAGTGTTTGCATCTGATTTCACACCACAATGGCCTTTGCATTTATAATTTTTCTGAAACTCCTGTGACACCATCTTTTGCACTGGATTTGGACTTGAAATGGCAATGACACGTCAGAATCTGAACTGAATTTGGAACCCCAGTGACACTTCATCATTGGCGTCGCAGTTGAATAATTCAACATTTGCAATTTAAAAATCAATTGATTCAGGAGAACTCCAGACATATGCACTTTTTAAGCTGCTGAAATCGATTAGAATGATTCTCTCTCTCTCTCTCTCTCTCTCTCTCTCTCTCTCTCTCTCTCTCTCTCTCTCTCTCTCTCTCTCTCTCTCTCTCTATATAATATATATATATATATATATATATATATATATATATATATATATATATAGATATATATATCTATATCTATCTAATAAATTATTATATAATATATATGACTATAATATATATATATATATATATATATATATATATATAAACTATATATATATGTTATATATATATATATATATATCTATATAATATATATCTATATAAATATATATATATATATATATATATATATATATGTATATATATATATATTTATAATAGATCTATAGATATATATATATATATATAAGATATATATATATATACTATGTCTCTATATATATTATATCCTATATATCTAATATATATACATATATATATATATATATATAGTATCTATAGAATATATATATATATATACTAATATATAATATCTATATCTCTATATATATTCATAATATATATAATATATATATATATATATATATATATATAGATATATATATATATATATATATTATTCCATATCCTAAATAGAGTTACCCTGCACGTTGCTTTCTATGAGTATACTGAAAGCCATGGACAGGCAGCCATGATTGAAATAACCAATGATAAAACTCAAATGCCCTTAAAACAAGAATGTATTGAAATTGCGACATGATGTTTTTTTTTAATCTGAAAGCAAAACAAACATTTTTGTATTAATTTTCGTGTTAGTCCACGTAACTTGCCTGAAGGAACTCTGAGAGGGTTTCGAGCGATGAAAATACATTAAATGCATTAATTAAACTTCCGTCATTCCTGGCTTCTCTAACCTTTGCTCTTGTGGCCTCAGGTTATCCTGTCAGTAAATGTATCCCTCAATCCTCGACCGTCAAATAAAGTTAACGACACAACGGGTATCTGAAAAAGGTGTCGAATTGCCGTCAGAAGGCTGACGTCTAGCTCATGTTTTATGCAGGGCGTGAAGTCCGCCATAGTGGTTAGTTGAGAGAGAGAGAGAGAGAGAGAGAGAGAGAGAGAGAGAGAGAGAGAGAGAGAGAGAGGTTGGTGTAGGGGGCGAAAAGAGAACGATTGTTAGCGGATGATTAAAAAACGAGTAGGTAATATGTTTTGTGCGTATGTGTGTACTTGTGGATATGAGAGAGAGAGAGAGAGAGAGAGAGAGGGTCGTGCCTGGCAATTGAGAGAGGAAATACTTATTATTTTACTGATATATAAATGCGTGAGTTGACTTGTGCAAGCGAGACAAAAGAGAATGTAAATCAAATAATCTGATAATTGGACAAATAATGGAAAAGGAAAAATAGAAGTCATTTGCTGTTACAATAAGAGAAAGAGGGCAACGAGCCTTTCATTTGAATATGTGTATATATGTTGTCAACTATTAAACTTTTCGTAAAAAACAACATAGCATATAAACCTCCGTTATTCCTTCAGTGTTCCAATCGATGTAGATAAATTTTATGTCATTACTTTCGCAGAATTATTAGTATGATTCGTTCTTTTGAAGCTGGAATGCTGAAGATTTTCAATTAACAGAGATTCACTCACTACCTACTCTCCGAAGTGTGAGTGAAACATTTGTTGAGTTGTGAATAGTTGAATCCAAGTTTTGAATAATGAAATTCTAAACATTTAGCTCAGTTGAGTTTTTCTGATGACAGATTGAAAAATGTAATTCACTTGGTTTCACTTGCTTTTGGATGAAATTCCTTAATAATTTAATGCAGTAGCGATGAAATTTGATACGTTTTTTAAAGACATACAGTGTGAAAGCGATTAAAGTAAATCGAACCTTGCAAACCCTAGTGGAACCTAAGGTCAATCTCCAGTATTTGAGATATTTCCTAATCAATTTTGGCTTTTTAATTGCCATCCTACATTGTTGAAAGCTAATATTATTAGACTCTTTGTATCCATCTAGGGTGATTATTTGCTTAGTATGATTTTGATTAGTTTTCATGGACAGAGGTCATATTATAAATATAAGGCGCCACTTGTTAGGTATGTGCGTCGCGTCGGGTTGGTGATTGTTTTGCACCCGACATCTTTAATATTTTCTGATTTTCAAGGTCGAAGGGGAATTCACAGAGTAAAGCATTTGCTTGTTTCCGTAAATTATTAGAAAATGCGATAGTTAGAGTTCCTAAGAGCATTAGACGGGTAATTATAAAGTCTGGATGGTGAAACAGCAGATTTCAGGTCAGGTATTTCACCTTAGACAATGTTTTACAAGCTCTTAGGGCATTATTCCAAAGTACATGTATATTTAGTCACCTCTGTTATCTTTTATCATTATTTATCATGTTTCATGAATTCAGTAATTTTTGATAAGTCATTAGCTATTCTGCAATAACTTTATTTAATTAAGTGACATTGTAATATGTATTTGACAAAGATAACTTGGTATAAATAAATTAAATATTTATTATTCATTGGTGGCTAAATCTTACTCTCATAGTATTCGAAAACGATCAGAAGTCTCATTAGAAGATGAGTCATTTTTCTTTGAATAGCGATACGAGGAATATTGTGTTTTCAAAGTCATGGAACCTTCGCTTAATTTTATTTATCAATCCATGCACTATGAAACGAAAATTTATATATTCAATCCATTTTCGTAACTCGGCGTGTTTGTATTTGTTTAAAACCTTGGAATGATGGACATTGATATACGGAAAATTCATGTTAACTAAATAGTAACTTAGGTAATTCGCAAACACCAGAAATCTTGGGAAAGATATTTTGTGTAAATATGTAGATACTAATAGTGGTGAGTCACCAATACGATTTTATCCTAACCGTAAAATCACATGTCAATTCCAATAAGATGACTGTAGCCTCTTATTAAGGAGTACACATCTGTGAGTTAAAACATGCGTGAATAAACTCTGAAAGGGAACCTTTTCAGCCGAGTTCTGCTTTGGATGGAAACGATGCTGGAAACGGAATGACTCCCATTCCGCTCTTCGCCATAAAGCAGATACAGAGGTGGAGTGGTTTTATGAAGGGTCAGCTCCTGTCATTCACAGTGAGTTATGAAAGCGATTCGTTTTGATTTAGCTGAATATGGTCTCGATGTTGATGCTTTCATTCGCTTGCTTTCTCTATCAGCACTCGGGCCTCACTCTGGCCCATTACCTCGTGCGTAGCCCAACAGTTTTGTGATAATGTTGTTATTGTGCCAGTGACAATATAATGAATAAAAGAAAAATCTGAATGTGAAAATACTTTTGAAAAGTTCTCATTCAGGAAATCGATAATCCTGCCCAGATGGAACTGTTCAGTGACTTTTTTTTTCCTTCAGCTGACAAGCTTCGGAATTCTCATCATGCTTCGGGTTTTCCAGAAGAATAACGTCTCTTTGTATGGGGCATGACGACTACCACTTGTATCGTGGATAAAGCTTCCCTCCTTTCTTTTGTTTCCTTATTTTCTTTTGCCAAAGACAAGAAAAAATCGGTAAGATGTCCCTGCCGCTGGCTACACACACACAGAGAGAGAGAGAGAGAGAGAGAGAGAGAGAGAGAGAGAGAGAGAGAGAGAGAGAGACTTTATAGCAAAGATTCATTTATCCTGGGAAGTTTTAAGTTAGTATTATCTTTAACTGCCGTCAGATAGACGGAATGAAAGAGAAATGAACGAATAAAGAGCTTGTCCATGAAATCATCGGGACGATCCAGACAGCACTTCATAGCCATTTGCATACGAAACGAACCTCTGGATCCATTTGCAAATGATTTCTTTTTTTGCGCTGATAATGGGAGATACTTTCTTTTACTTTGCAGTGTAACGATAATGTGGGAAATATCTATTTAACGTTTTCGTAGATATATAAGTAGAGTTTCTTTTTCTAGCTTTAGAGGAATAATTATTTAAAAGGTATTTTTTTTAAATCTTATTCGTGTAATATATTCGCGGGAGTTATGTCTGTCTAGGATAATGCACCCTCATTAAATTCATGGTAAAATCGAGATAAATTTCCATCCTTCCACACATCGCATTTATTCAGGCTGCGTCCGTTGGGTCTAAGCCATTTTTTCCCATAATTTCAGCCGGAAATCGAGAATTGTCGACGGCGGATAATAAATCGAGCATCATTTCGATGAAAAATGTCAGGGTACATCACTTAACTTTGTTAAGTGGATCTCTCTGGGTGCATCAGAAATTGCAAAATGCGTCGGACATCGAAAAATTTCGTGATTTTCTTTTTCTTTTTTCTTTTTATTTTTAGGAGAGTTCTATTGAGCCTCACTGACTCTCCTGCAAAAGAGGACTTTGCAACTTGAATTGCTGTTGAATTTATTCATTAGGGTGTGACAAGTTATTGCAATCCCGGTTTTGAGTGTATACATTACCGCGCTGTGCAGTTTGTTTATTTGTTTGTTTTGAGGAAATCCTTAAGGTATTGTATTACTAAGTTTGCAAGTATTCTTAAGATTATTGTAAGGTATATCATTACTAGCTTTGAGTTCATTTGTTAAGGTATTTTGAGCTCTCTTAATAATACCTTCTAAGTTTATTTTTCAAAGTATTGTAAGAAATATTTATCATTAATGTTAATTTTTACATTCAGACGTCTCCGGTAACATAATATGAACTTGCACCGCGTCAAGAAATTATCTTCATACTTATTTAGGCTCTTACGATTACTACCATCAACACTTTCTTTCTGCAACATCCACTCGCATCAAACTCTTCCATGTCCTAGTTTGCGCTCTCATCAGGCCAATTCACAACAAACTCTTTATCACTTCTGAAAGGCTTTTGCAATGCCAATCAATTTGAGTGGTAAAGGTGTATATAATTTTATTCTGTTTTGAAACGCAACACACCTCGAACATTACTGTGCAATGCATAAATTCTCCTGCTATATATATTTCATTTATCAAGTGGCAGCGATGTGTCTCGGCATTTCAAGCACAAACATTGAAAGCTGAAACGACGGCAGTTCTGTATTAGCTTCAGAAGTAAAAGCGGTGTTTCATATACACTGATAGGAACTGGGAAAGGTTTTGCTGGAGAATGAGGAAGGTGAATTTTTATATCTTGGCCAAGAATGCTACGTTTCAAAATTTGTACTCTGCGTCAGAGTCAACAATTGGTAATTCAATAAAGGTTTGACTTTATGCGTCAAAGTCAACAAATGGTAATTCAGTAAAGTTTTCACTTTAAAGAATATAGCTCCAGGTATCAGGAAAGGACAGACGTTTTCTAGAGTTTTGTGACAATGAGAATGACAAAGAGTATTCGTAACTTAGTTTAGGGTGTCCCTTTTCGTGAACTTACCCTGGGCCAAATTTGAGAGAAGGTAACTGACAATCCTTTTATCATTTTGGAAAATAAGATTCCGATTATCATTACTAGTAGTTTTTGCAAAGCCTTTTAAATCGCTCTAATAATAATGTGAAGCAATTACATCTCATTGTTTATTTTACATAGAATAGATCATGGTAAACTAATGTTTTGACAGTCCCTTTAGTATCGCTCTTGGGTAGAATAACACGGAAAGAAAGGAAAATATAACAGAATTACCTACAACCATCAATGGAACTTAGTTGACGAAAGATTATTCTTCAGTCGGGAAAAGCAAAAGAGCCATATGGTTATTAGCGTAAGAAAATGAACTGAGAAGTTCGTGAATTAGATAAGTTTTGTGAAAATCGGAAATCGTCTGGTAATGAGAAAGGAGTTCAACGATGGATTGGTTAGCTTTTATTAACTTTGTGTCACTCATTGAAAATCACCAGTAATTTGCCTGATGTCGTCAACATTTCCTTCAGTTGCTGAAACATTCGGTCTCCTTACATATGACTTTCCTCCTTTTCTATTGCTTTTTGTATAAGATGCTGCTGAAGTTGGAAGGCTTTTGAATTAGATTATAGTTGTTAACAGAGAACTCGACTCATATAAGTAGGTTTCTTTTTTAAAGCAATGACTTACTCCTTTTGATAAATCCAATACTTTTGCTTGTCGGCTTCATCTTCGCCCCAAGATTTTATCATTGTTATGGTCGTTCTTACACGCCAGAAAACCCAAAACTGAGGTTTGGGTATGAAACACCCGCTTATGAAGCACTGGTCTTCATAAGGTGAGCTGCGAGTTCGATTCTCGGGCATTCCATTAAGTTGTGAAAGATGTGTATTTCTGGTGATAGAAGTTCACTCTCGACGTGGTTCGGAAGTCACGTAAAGCCGTTGGTCCCGTTGCTGAATAACCTCTGGTTCCATGCAACGTAAAAACACCATACCATTGAACAAAAAGACAAAATACTTCATAAGGCGAGATTACTTTCACCATCACACACTTGTTTTACAAAAATTCTATCATGGAAACTTTTTAAAGGGAACTCCAGTCCTCATTAATAGATGGAATTTAGATAAATATTGATGATGTTTGTAATCGAAGCTGTTTACAATTTTTACCAAATTTTTTTATTTTTTTGTATTTATTTTTTTTATTTATTTATTTATTTTTTTCTAGACGCACCCTTTACCAAGGAGTATCTTTTTACATCTTGCCTTGTACGACCCTCATTCAGTCCATTAGCAGTTTCAGTTTTTTCTCGTAAACTTTTTCTTTAGTAACTAGGTCTTGTCATCATTACTTCAAATATGTATCTGAAGACACCGAACTATTGAATATGACCTGCAGAATCTGTGTATAACAGCATATAAAGCTTTAAGAACCACCTTAATACGTAACTAAGGGTGACGATGTCCCATATTTCAAATCTATTGAAGATAAAAAAGTATCTAATTCAACAGATTGTACTAATAAGCAGAAATATATCTTTATTTGCATTGAAATTGAAATACGTTACGCACTAACTTCAGTAGTTTTGAGCTTCATCTATAAAAGATTACTTTTGCTCAGTTTCCTTTGAGATTTCGAGGTTTTTGTTTAGAGAAGCAATTTAAAAATCTTAGAAAATAGAGATGTTAAGAAGAAGTCCTCGGAAACTACGATGTTCAAAATCGGTGAATGTGACCAGACGATTCTTCAGATTTAGTTCTCTCTATCAGGGACTTGTATCTCTAGAATGTCCATTGTCCCGTATTTTTTCTCTCACAAATAGGGTAGTGTCACCTTCCTGTTTAGATTAGTCATCCAAATGAAGTTAACTCGAACGAAGACCATGTAGGATAAATTGAACTTTCTGTGCTCCCTGTAGTAGTTGGATTTATACGTTCTTACCGTAAGAAGAAAAAAATCTTTGAATTTTACTCATAGTAACAGATGCTCAACTTCTATTTTGGGAAGCTAAAGTCTTGAGACGGGTTCCTAAATAACCATTGTGTGTGTGTGTATGTGTGTGTGTGTGTGTGTGTGAGAGAGAGAGAGAGAGAGAGAGAGAGAGAGAGAGAGAGAGAGAGATTTTAAGGGTTGGAATCAAAACAGTATTAAGCGACTGAATTTACATGCCGATTTATGATGGAGTTGACGTCGAAACAGAAGACATGAACCTTTAAAATTCTGAGGTGATGGAGTGGAGATAACGACGATAGTCAACACAAGAATGAGATCTAATTTGCTTTTGTGATAGATGCCAGCAATTCGTCAAAAATGATTGGTCATTAGAACCCTCTTCCGCTCACCCACCTCTCCCGTTTTTCACTCCATTGTTTTTGCACAAGAGAGACACCCGTGACGTATCATCATGGCCGTCGAGGGGGTCGTTGATGAAACATTTTGAAAAAACCCTCGTATTCTAAATATGTTTTGCGTGATAAATGCACCGCGCGAGGTATAAAATTGTTTTGTCTATTATGCAGTGATTACTTGTCGGGATCCGAAATGAATGCATCCATCTTGCCAGGCAGGAAATAATGCTCTTGTTAATTTGGTTAAATAGATTGGCATATAGAGCCTCTGCTTTACCGTGAAGTAACAAAACTTTCCCAATTATTTAAGGGCGAATGTGACTGACTAGTAATTATGAATTCTCGATAACATACGAGGTTTTTAATTTGTGATATTGTGATATACTTTATGTTGAATCTGTTCATCATATACACCAGTTGTCTTCTAAACGCTTGATTTTGCTTAATATATATAGAATGTAAATAAAGCATTTCTCCTTCTCCTTGGGATTCGAACAAACACTGGTTAAGACTGAGATCAGTGCATCAACGCTAGAGGAAAAAAATAATTCCAGTCTTAGTTTCGAAACATCTGTGTGATCGAACCTCAACTGGGATGGAGAATTCCGTCTTCCATATTGCGCTTTCCAAAGCTTTTTAGGGAAATTCAGAAATCAATGTGTGTAGTATAATACAGGAGTTCGTCAGACCTTAGACACAACAAATAAGCTACAGAATGAGATTGCGCCCTTCACGGAATCCTCTCTTCATTTGTTTTTCTGTATGGGAGAGGAATATTCAATAATTCTATTATGACTGGAAACATAGAATAATGAAAATATTATATTGCCCTGTGCAAGGTCAGCTGTGGTGACTATACTTTATGTTAGGGAGTTATATGAAAGTAAAAGCACTGGGATCACTTTACTTGCAAATTTAAAATATTATTCATGCGGACACCACCCATCTCATTGCTACGTCTCAGCCGGGGACTCCATCTTGCATACCCTATTTGTTCAAGTCTTACATAATTATAGGCTAGACCCCATAGCCCCCCACCCCTTTTTATTATTTTCTTTTTCTGTTCTTTCGTTTTCATTTGAATGCTGGTTATACTGTGTACGTTGTCAATAATTATCATTAAAAGCAGTGACATTTTAGTTGCTTCGGGAGGAATGTTTGCAAATGATAATAATACTAATAATACAATACAGAAACACGATGTGTAGACAGATATTAATTCTATGGTAATACTGGTAGGTAATGAATTGCACGTTTTACTATCACTTGAAAATACAGAGGAACATAAAGTACACAATATTGTGCAGAACTAAAAGATAAGAAAATGCAATATAATAATAATAATAATAATAATAATAATAATAATAATAATAATAATAATAATAATAATAATAATAATAATAGAAAAATGCGCCTTAGTCAACATACAAAAAGGCAAAGTAACGAGAACTGAAGGGATAAAGCTACCAGATGGGAGCAACATCAAACACATAGATGAGACAGGATACAAATACCTGGGAATAATGGAAGGAGGGGATATAAAACACCAAGAGATGAAGGACACGATCAGGAAAGAATATATGCAGAGACTCAAGGCGATACTCAAGTCAAAACTCAACGCCGGAAATATGATAAAAGCCATAAACACATGGGCAGTGCCAGTAATCAGATACAGCGCAGGAATAGTGGAATGGACGAAGGCAGAACTCCGCAGCATAGATCAGAAAACCAGGAAACATATGACAATACACAAAGCACTACACCCAAGAGCAAATACGGACAGACTATATATAACACGAAGGAAGGAGGGAGAGGACTACTAAGTATAGAGGACTACGTCAACATCGAGAACAGAGCACTGGGGCAATATCTGAAAACCAGTGAAGATGAGTGGCTAAAGAGTGCATGGGAAGAAGGACTAATAAAAGTAGACGAAGACCCACAAATATACAGAGAAAGGAGAATGACAAACAGAACAGAGGACTGGCACAACAAACCAATGCACGGTAAATACATTAGACATACTAAAGAACTAGCCAGCGATGACAATTGGCAATGGCTACAGAGGGGAGAGCTAAAGAAGGAAACTGAAGGAATGATAACAGCGGCACAAGATCAGGCCCTAAGAACCAGATATGTTCAAAGAACGATAGACGGAAATAACATCTCTCCCATATGTAGGAAGTGCAATACGAAAAATGAAACATAAACCACATAGCAAGCGAATGCCCGGCACTTGCACAGAACCAGTACAAAATGAGGCATGATTCAGTGGCAAAAAGCCTCCACTGGAGCCTGTGTAAGAAACATCAGCTACCTTTGCAGTAATAAGTGGTACGAGCACCAACCTGAGGGAATGATAGAAAACGATCAGGCAAAGATCCTCTGGGACTATGGTATCAGAACGGATAGGGTGATACGTGCAAACAGACCAGACGTGACGTTGATTGACAAAGTCAAGAAGAAAGTATCACTCATTGACGTCGCAATACCATGGGCACCAGAGTTGAGAAGAGAAAGAGAGGGAAAAAATGGATAAGTATCAAGATCTGAAAATAGAAATAAAAGGATATGGGATATGCCAGTGCAAATCGTACCCATAATCATTGGAGCACTAGGCACGATCCCAAGATCCCTGAAAAGGAATTTAGAAAACTAGAGGCTGAAGTAGCTCCAGGACTCATGCAGGAAGAGTGTGATCCTTGAAACGGCACACATAGTAAGAAAAGTGATGGACTCCTAAGGAGGCAGGATGCAACCCAGGAACCCCAACTATAAATACCACCCAGTCGAATTGGAGGAACTGTGATAGAGCACAATAATAATAATAATAATATATAATAATGATATAATTACAATAATAATAGTAATAAAAATAATAATAATAATTATATTGAAAAAGTAAATCCTCTATAATATGTCTGTTTGATCTTGTTAATTAAAATGCAAAGCAGAAAGCTTTCGATGACCTGCACGGTCCTCCTTGTAAATCTCGTGCAGGTCATCGAAAGCTTTCTGCTTTATATTTTAATTAACAACGTCAAACAGACATATTATTGTGGATTTACTTTATCATTTTATTTTATTTGAATAATAATAATAATAATAATAATAATAATAATAATAATAATAATATATTAATAATAATTAATAATAATAATAATAATAATAATAATAATAAAAAGAAACATCAGCTACCTTGCAGTAATAAGTGGTACGAGCACCAACCTGAGGGAGTGATAGAAAACGATCAGGCAAAGATCCTCTGGGACTATGGTATCAGAACGGATAGGGTGATACGTGCAAATAGACCAGACGTGACGTTGACTGACAAAGTCAAGAAGAAAGTATCACTCATTGATGTCGCAATACCATGGGACACCAGAGTCGAAGAGAAAGAGAGGGGAAAAAATGGATAAGTATCAAGATCTGAAAATAGAAATAAGAAGGATATGGGATATGCCAGCGGAAATCGTACTCATAATCATAGGAGCACTAGGTACGACCCCAAGATCCCTGAAAAGGAATCTAGAAAAACTAGAGGCTGAAGTAGCTCCAGGACTGATGCAGAAGAGTGTGATCCTAAAACGGCACACATAGTAAGAAAAGTTATTGACCTCCTAAGAAGCCAGGATGAAACCCGGAACCCCACACTATAAATATCACCCAGTCGAATTGGAGGACTGTGATAGAGCAAAAAAAAAAAAAAAAAAAAAAAAAAAAAAAAAAAAAAAAAAAAAAAAAAAAAAAAAAAATAATAATAATAATAATAATAATAATAATAATAATGTTTTAAAGTAAGGTCTTAGTTTTGACGAACTGTCTATCTACACGATACTATATACAAGATATTGACCACGAATTCTTTTTATTTTCTTTCTTTTAAATCATTCTGATTGAAAAGGGAAAGCTAGTTATTCAAGTATTGTATTTATGATTCACTTTCATATAATGTTTTGTATCCCAAATATTTATTTGTGATCTAGTTGTTATGAAATTTCCGATGGTGAGAGTGATTGAAAAAAAACTATTTTAATTGGCATTTATCATTCTGGCAGTCAGTTTTATAACTGGCGTTTTGTCCAGCTTTGTCTGTCATTTCATTTACATTCTCATTTCGTTTTCTAGTAAACTGGCTTTGTGGTAAACTAATATTGTTGTCTGAATAATGTGGATTTTTGTTTGTAGTTGCATGATCTATTTTTAGCTTGTTTTGTTTTTTCTGTTTTATATTTTTGGGATGTAGGAATGATTTGCTGTTGAATGTTACTTGATAAGTTAATGTTGGTTTTATTTTGCATAATAATAATAATAATAATAATAATAATAATAATAATAATAATAATAATAATAATAATAATAATAATAATAATAATAACAGATGGTGGGTATTTCTGTTTGTTGGTATCTTGTAAGAAAATAAACTTGGATCTTCGTAAAAGCAAAAGATTTATGGTTCCATTTACGCTTAATCCCTCGAACAATATTTCTCTGATTTCTATCATCTTTCAACAGTTTGTTCTGAGGTTTCTATAGGGTAAACAACTGACTAGTCTGGCCAACTCAGTGACTACCGCGTTTTTGGCCACCCTCCGAAAAAGTATTTTAACATGTCCTGACACCGGATATGGTTATCAGTCATGAGTTGTTGGTGGTGATAGCGGGAGCTCAAGACCTCTACTCTCCTTTTGAAGTAAGTATTCTCTTCAAAGTTAGAAATTAAGGCCATATTTTAAGATTTAAACAGAGGGTAATCAAAAGTCTGGCCAACGCAGTGCACACTACCCCTATGACACTTTCGAGATTTTTACCTTCAATTAAAAATGTTTAGAAGATTGACGCCATCTCGATGTTTGCGGAGTCGCTTGGGTCAACAAACTTCCCATTTCCTGTGCTAAATCTGTACACCACTTGTTCCCATAGACGTTGGGGCACTTTCATCACAACAATCGTAAACACGACTTCCAACCACTACTTATCCAAGGGAACTACGGCATTCTTTGCGCTCTTCAATTGTTTATCAGTGTTGTCAATTGGTATGTGTTTACCCTCCAAACTGGGTATAAGACTTACACAAAACCTAGGAAATAAATGAAATTAGTGTATCTATTTGTAGTATATATACATATGACAGCAATTTTATCATTACTGCATTACTATGACAACTAGAATTCATGGAAACAGTTTGTAAATGCATCAGCGTATGTGTGAAGCTCCACTAGATTGGCAACGATGAGTCATTTTTTCGTCGCGTCGTCTGCTTGTAAGTACATCAGAAATATTTGTAATTTTTCGGGGTTAATTTGGTTGCAAACAAAGGGATAATAGACATGAATTAAATAAACATTTCGAGGTAAAACAAAGTAAAGTTAAACTAAATAATGAGTAAAGTAAACAATAAAGGGGATAAAGCTTTGTACCTCATACACCTCGTACTTGTGTACTGCCTGTAACTGTGTTTGTGGAGTGAGCGCTTAGGAACCAGGAACAGCAACGTAGTTCAAGTGCAATTTGGAGTGAATTAAGACCAAAACGTTTATAATAATAATCAAATAAGAACTGTGGAGTTTCAGTTGTGATGGCAGTAAGGATAAAACCACCGATTACAAGGTAAAAATGAATTTCAGTTCAAACCATGACCCCGGGAATAAAAAGTTTCATACTTTCACTAATATAGGCAACAAAATGTTGTTTTATTGTGCTGATTACAACTGCAATCTTGAGTAAGATCGATAAACGTTACATATATACGCTAACATTGTTCAAATAAGTGCTGGGAAGGCTGGGAAAGATGGTGGATTGTCTGTGGCTAGTATGGCCAGTCACGCGACTGCCGCCATATTGCATTTCAAAACTGCCTTGAAAACATATTTTACGAAGAGCTCACATGCTTATTTTAGTTCGTATGGGGCTTTCATATATCGCATTATGTTGACGAAACATCAATCTTTTGAATGGTATGCTTAAAGATGTAATTGTATTCTTGTTTCACCAATTAAATATCGAGTGAATAAGGCCGAGCCACGCGATGACGATGGATCGTCTGCGGTTGTTTACCCTATAAACAGAAACAAAAGGAGCAAGAAATGCCTTTTGTTTCGGTACTGACATGTGGTAACGTGTCTTCCTCGTATATGCTTTTTTTTATTATTTTGATTTTTTAGCCTATATGTTACCTTTTTTTAGGTTTATTGAATAAGGAGAATTATTTATTTGTAGATGATGTGATCTACGATTTCCTGAACTTTCACAAGAATAAAGTAAAATTTGTAACTTATAATTACCAGTCTTCAGCATCAACGTGGCCCCTTCGTTATTTTTGCTTTTTAAGCAGATGTCGCTGGGATGGACACTGACCTATTATAGTTCCATAAAGAAATGATGGAGAATAAATAAAATTACCTGGCTGAATGGAACTTGAAAGGTAATGAAGGAACACTTCTTCCGTATAATTTTGCCTTTCCTGCAAGTCTCCATCACATTTTAAGAGGTGCCCACCCCCTCCTTTTCCGGCCACCCAGAAAACCTCCACATGCCCACCCCCCCCCCCCCCACCCCCCCCCCCCCCCCCACACCCCCCAAACCATTAACATCTCAACGCTGATGACAAACGTGAGTTAATTTCCTAGAGGATTGCCGAGTTATAACACTCCAGGAAGAAGCCCTTCACGGCTTCTCGTGGCTACAATTTTACAACGTCCTATTCAGATGCGAGGGGATGAAGCCTTCGCTAATTATGAGACTGTCGTTGAAATTACGAAGAGTCGGCCTCAGGAGCTTTCATCAGGAGACGCTGGTGAATGTCGCGAGGTTAGAGGAGAGGCGTTGAGCGAAAAATACATGCTTTAACTTTTTGAAATGTAAATGGATCTCTCTCTCTCTCTCTCTCTCTCTCTGTCCTATAGTGTTTTTTTTTAAATGGAGTCATTTCAAATATAACTTTTGACCTTCGTATGTGAGAAATGATTAGGAATTATTCATAATGACAAGATTCCTCAAGATTTAAAATGACGTACCCTGAACTTAATAACAATTACTGACTTCTTTCAGCTTAAGAAAAGGATAGTGCTTTGAAATATGTCTCTTTATTAAGTGTATATATTCATTCCCTCGTTAATACGAACACCCCCTCTCATACATCCAGCTGCATTGCAGTAAATGCAGAATATCTTATTCCATTTGAAAGATCTAAAACCACTTATGCTTAAATCCGAATTGTAATGAATGTAAAATATTTTCGCCCTAAAAGGAATAATCCCTTCCGTGCTTCCACTTTTATCCCGGGAAATGTAGAATATCTTCCTATTAAAAAGGATGGCACTTTTTATTCTTATAATATGCACATTTCAATAAATGTAATACATCATCTTAGCATTAAAAAAAGGATAATCTTCATATAAGCGAATCCGCATACGGGTCAGTATTAAAGAACAGGTGAATATGTTTCAATTCTTAGTCATTGTCTCGACTTCTCATTATCTTCAAAGTTTATGAGTAAGATTTCCACGGAAATACACGAAAGATCGAAGAGGAAATAAGACGAAAGCTTTCTCCTCTCCCACAGAACTTCGACCTGGAGTCGATAAGAGAAATGCGTTCGGCGGTGTGTAACCCGATACAAATCCAGTAGCCTACATATCAGTCCATTGAAATTTCGTAGATTATTTCGAAATATACTCATTAAGCAATGCAGCGCCTCAGTGGCGTGATGGTATGGCCTTGGCCTGCCACCTCGGTGGCCGCGAGTTCGACTCTCGGGCATCCCATTGAGGGGTTAGAGTTGTGTATTTCTGGTGATAGAAGTTCACTCTCGACGTGGTTCGGAAGTCACGTAAAGCCGTTGGTCCCGTTGCTGAGTAACCACTGGTTCTATGCAACGTAAAAACACCATACAAACAAAATTAAAGCTATGCAAATGTTTTTCATCTGATGACGAAATATGACGGCTAAAGTATAATTTTCATATATTACCGATACTAACACTCCTAGACATGTCGATCGAGTTAAGTATATCTTAGTTTAACCAGACCACTGAGCTGATTAACAGATCACCTAGGGCTGGCCCTAAGGATTAGATATTTTTACGTGGCTAGGAACCAATTGGTTACCTAGCAACAGGACCTTCAGCTTATTGTGGGATCCGAACCACATTAAATCGAGAAATTAATTTCTAATCACCAGAAACAAATTCCTCTGATTCCACGTAGGCAGAGCCGGGAATCGAACTCGGGTCTACCGAATTGGTAGGCGAGCACGTTAACCATTCGCCTAAGGAAGAACTTAGGCTTTGCGCAACTTATTACGAAAGAATAAATTCTTGACGTTTTCCGTATTCTTAATGAAAGAACATTCATTAACCAGTTGATTAAAATATCGTTAATCGCTTCTAAATTTATATATTTAGGCATTGCCAATATAGTTAAAATGCGGCAAAGTATGCCAGAGAAAGCATACAAATACTATTAAGCAATGCTAGCATTAATCTTTGTATGCAGAAGTACCACACTGATAACATTCTCTACTCTTATTAACGTTGTATCTAAACCTTGTATATATAAACGAGAGAAACTGAGAGTACTTCCTGACCTCCTAATACTAACATCCCTTTGTAGCCGTAAACCGTCGAGAGGCACCTGGCTAGATAATGTCTGGAAAGCCCTCTTCCAGGATTTTATGGAGTTGATCCTGGACTGGAAGAGGCCTTGGAACCGTAATAGTTTTTCTCCAGTGGCCAATTGGACGCGTTTTTTATTGACATATTCTTGGGCAGGGAGATCGGATGATGTTGGAGACACACATAAACACGGCATACATGTCATTAGTGACATGACTGAATCGGTTCGCGTGTTTGTAAGGAAATAAAGTATCATATGAGTCTCCTACAACAGCTACTCCTGCTGGTTTATGAAGAAGATTCCGCCATGTTAACTCCGGAACTGACCTGCGTTTTTTTTTTTTTTTTTTTTTTTTTTTTTTGGCAGAGAGAGAGAGAGAGAGAGAGAGAGAGAGAGAGAGAGAGAGAGAGAGAGAGAGAGAGAGAGAGAGAATGTTAAAATAAGGCTTCGGAAACTCTGATATCTTACTCATCCGATACTGTGTTTTGTAAAATAATATTTCATATTTTTAGCGAACATTTGACGAAAGAGCTTACTCTTAATTCAAGAGTATTATTTTTATCATAGCGATGATATTTAGCGATAGAAATTCAGTATTTGTTTATTCTGGTGCACTTTGTTCTGTTGAGTTCCGGTTTATTCCCCTTTTATGTGCATTATACTTTATGTCATATTTAAATGTGTAAAGCTTCAGCCGTATTTGACATCAGAAAATTGAGACTACTTGATATTTCTGAGATATACCTCAATTATTTTATAGATTTTTTCTTTCTTACAGAAATTAATTTTCTATCATTTTTTTTTACACTCTAATTGTAACCGTCTCTTTATCAAATTATCTATTTCAAGCAGAGACGAATTGCGGAGGATGGATATCTGTAATATATTTTTCTTCTTCGTAAACACTCCACGAATCTATCTTTATATTTGTTTGTCTATCAGTTTGCTTGTAGGTGTTGTTTATTTTTGCGGTTAATCATCAGTTCTTTTTTTTTTTTTACATTGTTTTTCGTATGTGTGTTCTAATAAATACATATTCAAAGTATATTTATAAATGAAACAAAAAGCATATGGCAAACTAAATCTATTGCAAGCATAACTAAATTCCATAATTTACGTCTCCGCCCTAGCCAACGTGAAATCAGAGGAATTTATTTCTGGTGATATAGATTCATTTCTCGGTGTGTTTCGGATATCACAGTAAGCTGTAGGTCCCGTTGCTAAGTAACCAATTGGTTCCTAGCCACGCAAAAATATCTAATCCTTTGGGCCAGCCCTAGGAGAGCTACCAATCAGCTCAGTGGTCTGATTTATATATATGAAAATATATCAGTTCCGAGGTAGAGCGACATTTGTAGCTCGAATAATTTATATCGAATCACGGGAGTAAATAATTAATTCACATGTGAGATATACATAGTAGATATATATATATTTATATACTATATATATATATATATATATATAATAATATTATAGATATATATAATATTATATATATCAGTTCGAGGTAGAGCTACATTTGTAGCTCGAATAATTATATGAATCACGGTGATGTAATAATTATTCACATATGTTTAATATATACATATATATATATAATATCATATATATATATATATATATACATATATATATATATATATATATATATATATATATATCAGTTCCGAGGTAGAGAGGACATTTGTAGCGCGAATAATTTTATATGAATCACGGTGAATGTAATAATTACTTCACATATGTGTATATATACATATATATATATATATATATATATATATATATATATATATATATATATATATATATATATATATATATATAGCTACAAATGTCCTTTAATATCTAATTCGCTCTAACCTCGGAACTGATATATTTTCATATATGTACCGAGGGGGAATTTTTTAGTTGATAATAATTTCGTACCCCCATAGGATCGAACCACCGTCCAGTTGGACGGGGAACGAAATCAGGATCGGACAGTGACCCTACCGTAACGGCTATCAAAGAGGCTAAAGGTTCATATCCATTCTGACCATTACAAATCAACGCCGATCTCGTTGTATATGTAATTTGAATCGATATGAAACCCCCTCCACCATGCTAGCCGATTCGAGCGTTTGACCCACGCAGCCTTGTTATGAATATTTATCACATCACCGTGATTCATATAAATCATTCGAGCTACAAATGACCTTTAATATCTAATTCGCTCTACCTCGGAATTGATATATTTTCATATATGTACCGAGGGGGAATTTTTTAGTTGATAATAATTTCGTTTTCAACTTTAAAATCCAATCCCCAGGACGGGCCAGGTGTGATTCTCAATATGGAAAATCTTCTAATGAAGGAGAGTTATAAACCTGAAAAAATCCTACACATTCTTATAATATACGAAAAGAATATGATAACTGTCACTTCCTTGAAATTAATATATTTCTTCACGTTACTGAAGAGTCTTTATTAGTTCTTTGCTTTAACTTATTTAGCTTCCCATTTTCATTTTCACAGGGACAGAAAAAGGGTTCGACAAAGTTGACATTATATATTCGTATGTGTGAGAAGACGTTAGCCGACGAAATGATTTCTAAAGATGTCTCCATTTTAATGACCCGATATATATCCATCTGCCGGTCGGTTTACATACAGAAAAATAATCTGGTCTGTAATTTGATACGATATCGTCTCAAATAAAAAAGAAAATGAAATTAATGACATCCATGTTTATGTCTTGCCTAAGTATAAAAAAACTAAACGTTTAAAAAATGGAATAATTTTGTTTATAAAGGTTTTTATGATGGCTGTTATAAACTCACAGCCTCATTTAACGAAGAATGTTTCGGAAAAATGAGCAAAAAAGGTCGAATCCTCGAAATAGCGACAGTAGTCAGCTGTACGTGGAGAGTATTCTCCTTTAAATTTTGCTCTGACACGACACATCTCCCTCCCGAGCCAATTACAACAATGGCACTCATATCCGAGCACTACTCTCGCCGGAACTGCCACATTTTCGCTTTATTTGACAAAGTTTTTTATGAATTGGGTAAACAAACACGGAATTGGTTATGCACAAAGTTCATGTCCCCGAATATATTTGTGTGTGTGCCTGTATATATATATATATATATATATATATATATATATATATATATATATATATATATATATATATATATATATGTATATATATATATATATATATATATATATATATATATATATATATATATATATATATATACATATATATATATATATATATATATATATATATATATATATATATATATATATATATATATATATATATATAGTATATATATATATATATATATATATATATATATACATATATATATATATATATATATATATATATATATATATATATATATATATATATGTATATATATATATATATATATATATATATATATATATATATATATATATATATATATATATACATATATATATATATATATATATATATATATATATATATATATATATATATATATATATATATATATATATATATATATATATATATATATATATATATATATATATATATATATATATATATATATATATATATAAAATAAAATGTATGTAATATATATGAGTGTAAATATAGATATTTTTAGGTGTGCGTATGAATGCGTTTTACAGTGATTTAAGAGCGCACTGTAATGATGAAAAGCCCCTTAAAATCACTATTTGCGAGTTGCAACCGTATAATTGTTACTTCTCCAGCCTTGATCATTGGTAAATATGGACAATTGGTAAGTGAGAAGAGCATTTATATGTCATATATAGGTTTGGTAATACGACGTTGGTGGTATGTAGAAGTTGGTTGACCCGTGATGGAAAGGGCCAGTCCTTTGTACCTTACCTCTTGTCGAGCCTGGTGGGCGTATCCGCTGGAACACCTGCTTAAGAACAGGTCTTCAGATTAACTCGTTGGTGAAATGCTTTGACCGATGATGGCGGATTCCAGAAACTTCCTTTCGTTAGGGCAGCTACTTTCGGAAATCAGCTCGGCCCCTGTACTGAGTATAGTATGGTCAGTATCCCTCATATTAAGAAAATAGCCGCGGTCTTTCTAGCATGTCGTAATGATCTTTTGTACTCTATTAATCTTTGTGAGACGAATATATAAATGTCTCCCCAACGTACATTTCATTTTAGTTGCTGCATGAAATTTTATAAACACCGCCGTCGGATTTTTTATTTATATGTATATTGAAGAGTAACCTCTTAATGGAATTAGGATAATGCAAATAAATCGGTTGTTAGATTTTAAGTTATTTGGTTGCAGTTGTGATCTTTTCAGCGTGAGGAAGCATTATTTTGTCGATGAGATCTATTGATTGTTATTAGTGGGACCTCTCTACAGTATATTTTGTGCCCTGTGTTGTTGGCCTTCTCGATATGCTAGGTAGTAGAGAAGTTGCCTTAGAAGTTGACGGATCGTGTATATTTTATATATATACACATATTATATATATATATATATATATATATATATATATATATATATATATATATATATATATATTAACTGTATCACTTACATTGTTTTTCTATGTATTAATACAATTACTTACAGGACTTCATTAAAACTGGATGGTATCTAGCGGAGATTTTTATTCAAGAAAAGTTACAAGTGTTCTAAGACTAAGAGTCCAGTCTTCTACGGTTACTTAACAGAGACGACAGTTAGAAAGGTTGTAATTTTTCTTGAAAAAAATGTTTCAGCTAGATACCATCCAGTTTTATGAGGTCTTTTTAGTAAATATGAATATATATTATGTATATATATGTGTTTGTAAATAATATAACAACAGAATTGACGTTTTGATGTAATTTTTTCGTGAACTTGCTAAGCCTCAAGTCACAGTAGCGCTTAATTTAATGGGCAGACTTAAGATCGTAAAAAATCTTTTTATAAATAATAGCATCATCCCTGATTTCAGAAGTCTAAGATCTTCCCTGGTTCTAAGTCACTTCAAATAAATTGAACAAAAACAGGTCAGTTACCACTCTATGCTTCTACCTAAGCAAAATATAATCTTATGCAAATATACTGGTGAGAAATGAAATACTTATAAAAATTTTATATACAAAAATTTATTATTAAACTCAAAATTATAAGTGAAATTCACAATATCAGGGAAAATTACTGTTACTTGAAAACAAAGTAAAGTTCAATTAATTCTTGAATCAATTCAGTAAAATTAAATCAGAACTAATTTATCACATAAATTAAGAAAATTAATTTCAAACAAAAATTTAAAAGTGTTTTAGGCAATACTTATATTTGGAAATTAATTCACAAGTGCTAACCAACAATAAAACTTGAAAAGAATTCAAAGTAAATGCAAATTAATTCACAAATGTTACATTCAATTAAATGTGCAATGAATTAATAATGAAATACCAAGTTAATCAAATTGTGAATGCAAATGAAAACACAGAAAAATGTGGAAAATATCAAAATTGCAAAAAGCATTAATCACACAGAATATAAAATAAAAAGACACAATTCAATAAGAAAATGGATAAATGCACAAAACATAAAAAATCACTTCAAATGAAACAAACACAAAACACAAAAATTGGCAATGTGTAAAAATGTAAATCTTTTCACTCAAACCATTGTAACCATTAGTTATTAGTTCTCTAAACCATCGTAACCAATAGTTATTAGTTTCTTACCAAACCACTGAATATTAGTTATTAGTTTCTTACCAAACCACCGACTATTAGTTATTAGTTGCAACTAATAAAAATATAACACACTTTACCTTCTTGGTATACCAGTTTTCTTTCTTTGCTGCAGCTTGTTCAAAAATTCACCACAATTCAACATAAATAGGCGCCGTTTTACACACTAATATAAGTTTGCTCAGATTCCACAAAACACTAAATAATTCTAAATAACTCTATGAAATAGCAATTCTGAAATCTAAAAGTTACGAGTGACCATTCAGTAAGTATGAAATCGTTATGTTACTTTGAAATCAAAAGTGCCGTGCGATGGAGAGAGAGAGAGAGAGAGAGAGATGTAAACACTGAGGATTTAAGCCCGAATGAATTCTTTCAATTCGCACAAGAGCTGGGCAGTGGATCTGGCACAAAACGTTTTTGGCAATGAGAAAGATGATGCAATTCTTTCTAGAAGCTTCTAAATAGTGATGTAACTTTACAGACAAATGGTGAAATCTGCGCGTGGCATTCAGCAAAGATGAACGCATACAAAACGCGTATACATTCATGTACATACCAGCTCAACAAAAACATGTACCCGATCAAGACAGAAATCGAGCGATAATTAAGATTGACATGTTTTGATAACAACACGGAGTCAGCGAGCTACTCTAACATCAAGGTGATGAAAAGTTGCTGAAACAATTCTAGCTTTGAACGGACAAAGATAATCTCTCTCTTTCTACTTTTGAAATCAAAAGTGCTGTGCGATGGAGAGAGAGAGAGAGAGAGAGAGAGAGAGAGAGATGTAAACACTGAGGATTTAAGTCCGAATGAATTCTTTCAATTCGCACAAGAGCTGGGCAGTGGATCTGGCACAAAACGTTTTTGGCAATGAGAAAGATGATGCAATTCTTTCTAGAAGCTTCTAAATAGTGATGTAACTTTACAGACAAATGGTAAAATCTGCACGTGGCATTCGGCAAAGATGAACGCATACGAAACGCGTATACATTCATGTACGTACCAGCTCAACAAAAACATGTATTAGGGCTAGTGCCTTTTATGATAAGGCGCCCTATGAGGTAATGTTAGACTAGCGATAATCTATACGCTAAGTCGGTTGGTATTGCACTTCCATCTTCAATGGAGTGTCTGGGGTTTTGTAGATCACTTACGAAGTCGGTATTATCTTTACGACGATGTGTTAAACTCATGGTTCGGTGAGGTTCTTGTAGAAAACACAAGGTATAAAAATAGTATATTCTTCTGAAGTTTTACATGATGAAGATCAGGTATGATCGTACAAGTCTTCTATGACGATAGCTTGATCGCTTCTGCCAATGATGATGGCTAATCCTATTCCTCTACATGATAAAGCTTAAGTAAAGAGGTACAGGTCTTCTAATGACGATAGCTAACTCTGTTCTGCTTGTCTACCATCTCCGTTACAAGTTATGAAGGAACAGACAGTAGTTCGAACATATGAACATACATACAATGACATAGTTTCATACGAACACACCAATCAAATGAGACACGCTACAGATCACGTAGGCGGTAGTTGTCTCAAGCAGGGAGCTTGGACTAATGTTTATAAACAATTGAATGACTACAGGTGACGGCATGTCATCTTAGCCTACATACTTATTGTATACCGTCATCTTTAGCGTCTCTAGTCTGATCACATTCCTGCAAGCAATCTGGTTGACCTCTTTAGTTTTTTAGACTTTTATATATATGGACTAACATTCCATATTTTTATTATGTAAACACTTACATTAGCTCGGTCAGCTACCAAAAACCAACTACTGAATATTACTCAACTGGACTGGCATTTGACTTATAGGAGTGTGATACAGACACTATGTGAATATATATATATAAGTAAATGAAAATTCATGGTGTACATGAATTGATTCCAAGTAATAAAATATAAAACAATGATATTGGTAAAAATAATAGTGATCACAGGATATATAATGATACAGTTTTTCACTTCATCTCATTAAGATACATATGCTACAGAAAAAAATACTAATGTACTCTGATAATTGCATAGAATGAAGATTAACATGATAAAAATCATATTTTAAACTGATAAAAAATTTCATATAATGAATTGATAAAATTATTAATGTTTATGCTGATTGATTCGTTGATTTTTATGCTAAATGTTTATATATCTGATTCATTAATTCATATACTAACTCATAAATACCTGCAGAATTGTAAGATAAAAGGTAACAGATTGATTATAGGCTACCTGATTTGTTAATACATATGTATATGGATTCATATAATTATGATTAATATATGTCACTTTAAATAGATTCCTATTGCGTACAAGCCGAAAAAAGATTATATTTAGATTTCTGGTTATTTATGATTCATCTATATAAGAGATTCCTATTGCGTACACCGCCAAAAAAAAAAATATTATTTCGATTCTATGTTATTTATGATCAATTATATAAGATAAATCATGAACTTTAATATATATGGATACATGACACTTCACTATATAGGATACATGACCGAGGTTGATACTACTTCACTTTTAACTAGCTTTCGAACAACTTTTCGTCCATTACACAGTTCCAGACAACCACCTATAGCCAATTGAAACGGCCTTTTTCAATGGTTTAAAACAAGGGGAAAATTTGCCTGGGCGGTCCAACGTTCTATTTTGCGTCACATACTTATTCTCTGCATCCTAAGCTACACGATTACGTTCGCGATGAATAAAAAAACATCCCAGCACGAGTCCTTCGCCAGCAAAGTAGAGTTGAATATCCTTCGGGTCGTAATTGTCGGAAGTATGTCCCTTTTTGTAGTCGAATTCCGACAGCCGCTGGAGCGTTCCGCATTAAAACGAGATTAACGACGAGATACGGTGTCGGTCGAAGAAGTCCATGAAATTCCTTTCACATTGTAGGCGGTTGTTACTTGACTGTAGTCGTCCGCTGCGACGAACGATTTTTTTTGAAGTTGCTATGTGAAACTCTTGTACTGCAGGATACTGTAACCAGGTTCCATTAATCAGCCTGCAAGTGAAATTATACTTGTCACAAGGGCAAAGTAAATTCAGACGACATCCAAATACAGGGGAGGGAAGAGAGCCATTTAGACCAGACTTAACCCACATGAATTCGCTGATATTTCGGAATTCAAAAGAGCCCGCTGTACAAACTTTTTTATCCATGGCATTAACAATGAGTGAACCTATCCAGGTCTATGATGACTTGTAAAAATATCCAGAATTATAAAAAATAAATAGATATCATTACGAATCTCAAAGAAAATTCGATATTACTGGTAGTAAGTTACTAGACAAAGATGTGGAAAACGGAGCTAATTGTAAGATTGCCAGGCAACATAAGAGTCAAAGAGAAGATTAATCATGATTCTATGTGCCCTAACAAAAGTTTCATATTCAATTTTCTCGTGCGCATCCTCTGAGGTTAACTTTTAAAACATTATTAATAGGTAGGAGATGCAACGAAAAAAAACCCACTATGTAACTAATTTCTATATAAACTTTGGGTTTTTCAAGAAAATGTGACATTTTCCCATGAATGTTTACTTGGATTGTAATAAGCTAATGTTGCAAGTAAATAATCCATATCCATATCGTGATACTTCTAAATGTCTATGAGGTTCAGAAAAAATTAATTCATTTTGATGTTATAGAAATTCTATTTCCTTATTTTGTTTATTAATTTTAAAATGATTACAAGTCCTTAACTAATTGCATTACACACACGGATAAGAATATGTTATGTGGCCTGTCATGTGACCTATGAACCACATGTGAAGTTCATGAACTAAGCATTCCTTTCTCCAGTCAATCTGCTTTGCCAGCGCGAGATGAAGCCTGTGCAAGCAGATATTTGAGGTTAAAGGAATCAATGCTGATACGGCAATGATGACGTCGTCACTTGGCAGGAGATTGCTCTCAGCCAGCTAAGAGTTACATTACTTGCTGTAAGAGATACGACTTTAGGATAAATTTTTTGTTTTTTTTAATACTCGACCCACATGAGAAGAATGTCTGAAAAAAAAAACAGTACCAAAATTGAACAATATATTAGTTTCATGTTGGCATTATGTTAAATAAATATTCCTTATTCAAACTATATGAAAAAGGTTTCCATACAAATTCTATATATATTATTTAGCCCTGTATAAAATTCATATAGGATTATTCCATAGATAACATTTTCACTTCTAGACTTCCTGACTTTAAAATCTCTTTTATTTTATTTTATTTATTTTATTTATTATTAGTTTATTTATTTATTTTTTTATTTTTTTTTTCATTGACTACGAATATAAATCACCGGGACAGACAATATGTCAATAGGTTTTGGATATGTGTTTGAACTTTTAGCTTATTTGTCATTACTAACGCGTTAAGTTAGAGTTCAAATCTCTTTAACGCATATATATTTAGATATTTAATTAACCTATGGTTACGTTTTGCTTATTGATTTTATCGTGATTCCTTTTTTATTATAATTTGTAACCCTTCCGACTTCTTACGGAGTGTATTATATTGACTCCACTTGTATCCATATTATCTTATTTTTTTATATTTATTTATTATATTTTTTTATATATATTTGATAAATTAATGGTTGGCTTGAATATGTGGAAAAGTGTTCTAGCGGCGTACCGTATAAGGCTACTTGCGGCATTAATTCTATAGATACAAGATATAACTGATAAAGGTATTTAAAACCGCGAGAACCGCTATAATCCGGTCGGATCCAATATCACGAGTTGTAACTCGTAAGACATTGACACTTCCTATTTAATTATCCGTTATTCTACCAAACCGATTGACTCTGGGCGATAAAAATATTATTGGTTTCTTAATGGAAAGGAATTCACACAACGTGTTAAGGAGATTATTATTGATTTACACCACCCGAGTCACAGATTATTATGTGTTGAATTCCATATTTACTGATTTAGCACTCATAAATATTCCTAACGCACTCAATTGCGGAGTTTGTTTTAGTGCTATTAATTCTATATAACGTGTCAAGGAACTATTAACACTAAGAAGTGTTTATTCCCTCGTGCAGACTCGTAATTCTGTTAATTAATTAATACGTATATTCTTTCAAGGATTGATTTGGCACAGGATAGGCTCCTAAACTGACAGGTGTCTTAGTGTATCCCTTGTTTTCATGACAGTGTTACAATTAGTTATGTGCTTTTATATCTGTAACCATTGTAGCCAGAAAACAGTGATTTGGCTTTCTGTGAAAAAAGGAGGGAACCCTGGATGACGGAATGCAACCAGTTTATGACGATTGGTATGAGAAAGATTATTACTACTACCTGGTCGTTAGTCATCTGCTGTGTTCTTCGGGTTTTCCTCGTCACAGACCTACATATAATATTACAGTTTGATTCACATTATTCTGATACACAAATACCTTAAGTATACTTTTGCTTTAGGGTTTCTGCTCGAAGTGTGTATTGTTTGGGTTATGTCTGTTGACGCTTGCTTTGTTCAGTTTGTAACAGTTCTGCGCTCCGACCCAGATATTCAATGCTCGCGATCTCTTGGGTTAAGGAATTTTCTTGTTTTTAGATACGGTTTTAACAATAGGTACGGATGTTTCTATATCTTTTAGTCTAATTAATGGTTTCTTTGCAGTATGCGGGATTGCGGGATAATGCGTCAGCTATGATAATGCTTCCAGTAGATATTTTATCTTGGCTCCAAAGACCTGAATGATCATTTGTCACCGAGTTCCTTTTGGACTGTGATTAAAGCCTTTGAAAAACTCGGTAAAGGACTCATGTTCAGTAAGGACTTATCAGGATAGCCATAGATTATGAACTTCAAAATGTACTAGTGTTAAAGATACCTAGCCCTTCCTTGCCTATTATTGCATATTTAATTTCAAAGGGCTTTAGTTTACGTGAATAAAAAGCTATAGGAAAGAACTGTTTATCATATTACCTGAAGTAGTATTCCCTCTTACCCCTTGGTCTGAGGCGTCTGTTGCAATAAAAAAAAAAATTCCTTTATTTAAATCAGGGATTTTTAAGTTAGGTAAGCTGCATTTTCCGCTTTTAAGATATCGAACGCCTGTTGATGCTTGTTTTTTCAGACCATAATAAATCTACGCTCTTCTTCGTAAGATCTGTTAAAGGAGCTGTCATCATTGAAGAGTTACATATTCCATACGATTGTAATACCCACTACAGCGCAAAAGTGCTGTATCCCCCCCCCCCTTTTACGTTAATAAGTACCGGAAAGTTATGAATAGCCGACACCTTACCATGGACTACTTTTAAGACCTTGACCAGACACATAAAACCTAGATAAACATGTTCGGTTTTTTAAAACTCACATTTAGATATTTTACTCTGAGATTATTTGTCTTTGTCTCTGTAGCACTAGCTCTACTTTATGTGAATGTACTTCTAAGGTATTCAGAAAAAGATTACAAGATCATCCATATAGGCATGTAGGGTATCCCCTAAAAATCTCCAAACACTATATTGTAATTGTTGCAACGTAAGCCGGAGGCATACGTAAAAATTGATAATGTCCCCTGAGTGTGCTGAAAAAAAAAACGGTGGTATGAGGTACAATCACTTAGGTAATGGTATCAGGTAAAAGCCTTTAAGTAAGTCCAAGTTGGTGAAAAAAATTTATTCTAAGCTAAACAGAGATAAGATGTCGTCGGTACAATCGCACTGGAAACTATCGGAAGTCGTTTCCTTGTTTAAGCGACAGTAATCTGCGCAGATACGCCAAGTCCGATCTTTTATGGCATGACGTTTTGAGGGAAAAATTATATGGGCTTATTTGATTTCCTAATGACTCCTATTACTAACATTTTTCAACTACGTCATTTATCTCTATTTTGAAATTTCATTGAAAGTCTACACGAAGGTACGTATATAGCTTAATGTTTGTCCATTAGACCGGTGTTTTGTGTTAAATTACATCCGTTTTCCCAGAGATCACTCGCTAGTGGGAGAAACTTCCTGTATTCAGATAAAAGATAAAAAAAAATTTCTGCTGAATCACCTCTGCTTGAATGACTTTACGGATATTACTTCAGATAGATTATCAGAGAGATTCATCCACGACTGGTTGAGGGCGTGATTAAAAATTAGCAAAACAAATAAAAAATGCAGTAATTTATAACTTCTGTTATCCACGATATGTATACTTTTAGGGCTTTGTTCGCGGAAATCGTTAGATTTCAGAGTGTCGGGAAGGATTAAAATTTCATTTCCCAGCAAAGTCTTTTTACACGCACTAAGACATTCGAGGGTGCATGCTTCTCGAGATTTTGCGTGCAAAGTACGACTGCGGTTGTGGGAGAATTCTGTTGGGGTCATTTGAACAATGTTTACGATTTATGAGACCAAATGTATAGTTCCTTTATATAAGTTAATTATTGATTATTAACTGTCTCATTTTGTTCAAAACGGATTTTACTATGTTTTGAAGGTTTATAGGATTTTTCCTTTTTGAATAAACACGCCTTATTTTTGCAGGATGTAAGATAATATTTTGTATACCCCTAGATGGATCTTACAATACACAATACAGATCAATGTTTTTTATAACTATAGGTATCTGTAAGCGCTCGCTATCCGGACTTCTCATTAGGGAAGTTCGAACAACAGACGGTGAGTCCGTAAATACAAGATATTACGTGTATAAAGAAATAAACAAGATATTCTAATTTTTTACGGCGCGTACAGTTGGGCTTAATCCACCAGTATTATTATAACTTAATGTATTAAAATTAAAACGAAAACCTGCTCTGATTACTTTATACGGTCGTGTGTTTCATAGGAAAAATCCTTTTTAGTTCAAAAAGATATCGGTATGTATGAACCAACATCGCTTTTCCCCACTCTGCTAGAGTCGTTATTGTGTGGAATTTGCTTCGCTTTGAAAACTTCGGCAGTTTTTTGACTAACCTTGACCGCTTGACTAGGTGACACAGTAACCGAGTTTGCTTGTTTGATTCTGAAAGGCTACTGTTTCTATTTCTTTTTGTAATAATTAGGATCTTCTCTTTATTACCATCGGCAACGTATTGTTGTGTTTTAGCATTATGTTGCTGGTACGTATACAGCAATGAATGACGAACTATTAGGAACTGAGCGATTACTAATAAGACAAGTTATCACTACTGCATACAATTTTAACTGTTGTACTTCATTCTTTGCTAAAATTTGAAATAGTGAGGGATCCTGGTCAGCGCATTTAGCCTGATGAAAGTTTTTTACAGACATGTTATTCCTTGCAATCCAGCCGTATTTTTAAAGTTAAGTTGAGTCATTGAGGTTCGATATTTTTATAACTAACTAAAAAACTCAAGGTTAAAAAACTGCGGATCGGGACTTGCAAAGGAGCATTTATTGTCATGACCCGAAATAGTGTTACCTCTAATTTATAGATTTTGTACGGGTGTTCCACTTGTTTTTTGTGTGTTTTCTAATCACTACGGTGCTTAACGACCCTATCCATGCATCTGTATAAATACAGACGTCCACTGCGTAAACGCATATTCACTGTTTAATATGATTTTTTTTTTTTTTTGTTACGTTAAGGGAGTTAATAATCACCCCAAAATGATAAAATTAACATAGTATATGATTATGATATTTCAGTAGAACTTCTGGAAACAGACACTCAAAAAAGATAAAAACTCGCAGTAGCGAAATCTCAATGATGTAGATAATTTCTGTAAAAAAAGTAAGATTAAGAATGTCTCGTAACTTCAGCCACAGGAATAACGAAATTCGACCTGCAAAGGAAACACTCAAAGTTACTCCAAATGAATAAAAAATTGTATTTAGCTTGCTTATGTGGGAAGTCACGGTGTTCCGATAACGACACACGGCCTTGGTCCTCCTTCTCTGTTTAGCGGACGACCTGGTTTGGCTTCAGTTTCCCCCGTGCGCGTTGTTTCGATGATTCGAGCCCTTGAAAATCCGATGCTGCAGACGCGTTCGGTTTGTTTCTTGCAGTGCCGGAAACGCTCACTAACGATGTTTTCTTGAATGATTCTAATGAGAGACGAAGCTTCCGTTGCCGTAGGAAAAGGACACGTCGGTTTTGTTTCTTGAAGGTATTCACTAACGATGATACTAAGTTGCTTGACGAATCTTGTTGTTTTCTGAAGTCGCTCACTAATGATGATACTAGGTTGCTTGAAGAATCTGCTGCTTTCGTCGTCGTTGACTTCTTATGATACATGATTTATTATTCTGGTTTTTTCTTCGTAGGACGTTGTAGAGTTCTTCTGGTCCGCTGGCCACCAAATATTAGGGCTAGTGCCTTTTATGATAAGGCGCCCTATGAGGTAATGTTAGACTAGCGATAATCTATACGCTAAGTCGGTTGGTATTGCACTTCCATCTTCAATGGAGTGTCTGGGGTTTTGTAGATCACTTACGAAGTCGGTATTATCTTTACGACGATGTGTTAAACTCATGGTTCGGTGAGGTTCTTGTAGAAAACACAAGGTATAAAAATAGTATATTCTTCTGAAGTTTACATGATGAAGATCAGGTATGATCGTACAAGTCTTCTATGACGATAGCTTGATCGCTTCTGCCAATGATGATGGCTAATCCTATTCCTCTACATGATAAAGCTTAGGTAAAGAGGTACAGGTCTTCTAATGACGATAGCTAACTCTGTTCTGCTTGTCTACCATCTCCGTTACAAGTTATGAAGGAACAGACAGTAGTTCGAACATATGAACATACATACAATGACATAGTTTCATACGAACACACAATCAAATGAGACACGCTACAGATCACGTAGGCGGTAGTTGTTCTCAAGCAGGGAGCTTGGACTAATGTTTATAAACAATTGAATGACTACAGGTGACGGCATGTCATCTTTAGCCTACATACTTATTGTATACGTCATCTTTAGCGTCTCTAGTCTGATCACATTCCTGCAAGCAATCTGGTTGACCTCTTAGTTTTAGACTTTTATATATATGGACTAACATTCCATATTTTTATTATGTAAACACTTACATTAGCTCGGTCAGCTACCAAAACCAACTACTGAATATACTCAAACTGGACTGGCATTTGACTTATAGGAGTGTGATACAGACACTATGTGAATATATATATAAGTAAATAAAAATTCATGGTGTACTGATTGATTCAAGTAATAAAATATAAAACAATGATATGGTAAATAATAGTGATCACAGGATATATAAGATACAGTTTTTCACTTCATCTCATTAAGATACATATGCTACAGAAAATACTAATGTACTCTGATAAATTGCATAGAATGAAGATTAACATGATAAAAATCATATTTTAACTGATAAAAAAATTTCATATATGAATTGATAAAATTATTAATGTTTATGCTGATTGATTCGGTGATTTTATGCTAAATGTTATATATCTGATTCATTAATTCATATACTAACTCATAAATACCTGCAGATATTGGTAAGATAAAAGGTAACGATTGATTATAGGCTACCTGATTTGTTAATACATATGTATATGGATTCATATAATTATGATTAATATATGTGCACTTTAAATAGATTCCTATTGTACACGCAAAGATACTTAGATTCTGTTTATGATCATCTATATAAGAGATTCCTATTGCGTACAGCATATTTCGATTCTGTTATTTATGATCATATATAGCTCAGAAAAAAAAATATTTGATCAATGTTATATAAGATACATGATAACTTTATATATATATAGGATACATGACACTTATATATATAGGATACATGACCGAGGTTATACTACTTCACTTTTAACTAGCTTTCGAACAACTTTTCGTCCATTACACAGTTCCAGACAACCACCTATAGCCAATTGAAACGGCCTTTTTCAATGGTTAAAACAAGGGGAAAATTTGCCTGGGCGGGTCCAACGTTCTATTTTTGCGCTCATACTTATTCTCTGCATCCTAAGCTACACGATTACGTTCGCGATGAATAAAAAAAACATCCCAGCACGAGTCCTTCGCAGCCAAAGTAGAGTTGAATATCCTTCGGGTCGTAATTGTCGGAAGTATGTCCCTTTTTGTAGTCGAATTCCGACAGCCGCTGGAGCGTTCCGCATTAAAACGAGATTAACGACGAGATACGGTGTCGGTCGAAGAAGTCCATGAAATTCCTTTCACATTGTAGGCGGTTGTTACTTGACTGTAGTCGTCCGCTGCGACGAACGATTTTTTTTGAAGTTGCTATGTGAAACTCTTGTACTGCAGGATACTGTAAACCAGGTTCCATTAATCAGCCTGCAAGTGGAAATTATACTTGTCACAAGGGCAAAGTAAATTCAGACGACATCCAAATACAGGGGAGGGAAGAGAGCCATTTAGACCAGACTTTAACCCACATGAATTCGCTGATATTTCGGAATTCAAAAGAGTCCGCTGTACAAACTTTTTTATCCATGGCATTAACAATGAGTGAACCTATCCAGGTCTATGATGACTTGTAAAAATATCCAGAATTATAAAAAATAAATAGATATCATTACGAATCTCAAAAGAAAATTCGATATTACTGGTAGTAAGTTACTAGACAAAGATGTGGAAAACGGAGCTAATTGTAAGATTGCCAGGCACAACATAAGAGTCAAAGAGAAGATTAATCATGATTCTATGTGCCCTAACAAAAGTTTCATATTCAATTTTCTCGTGCGCATCCTCTGAGGTTAACTTTTAAAAACATTATTAATAGGTAGGAGATGCAACGAAAAAAACCCATATGTAACTAATTTCTATATAAACTTTGGGTTTTCAAGAAAATGTGACATTTTCCCATGAAGTTACTTGGATTGTAATAAGCTAATGTTGCAAGTAAATAATCCATATCCATATCGTGATATTCTAAATGTCTATGAGGTTCAGAAAAATTAATTCATTTTTGATGTTATAGAAATTCTATTTCCTTATTTTGTTATTAATTTTAAAATGATTACAAGTCTTAACTAATTGCATTACACACACGGATAAGAATATTGTTATGTGGCCTGTCATGGACCTATGAACCACATGTGAAGTTCATGAACTAAGCATTCCTTTCTCCAGTCAATCTG
>NC_087209.1:67830130-67842630 GCF_015104395.2 Macrobrachium nipponense
AACGATCCTTTCATTTGAATATGTGTAAATATGTTGTCAACTACTGTACTTTACATAAAAAAAACATAGCATATAAACCTCCGTTATTCCTTCAGTGTTGCAATCGATTTAGATAACCTCATGTCATTTACTTTTGCTGAATTATTAAGATGATTCGTTCTTTTGAAGCTGAAATGCTGAAGATTTCCAATTACCAGAGATTCACTCACTACTTTGCAAAGTGTGAGTGAAACATTTGTTGAGTTGTGAATGGCTGAATCCAAGTTTTAAATGTTGAAATTCTAAACATTTAGCTCAGTTGAGTTTTTCTGATGACAGATTGAAAAATGAAATCAATTGGTTTCACGTGTTTTGGGATGAAATGCCTTAATATTTTAATGCAGTAGTGATGAAATTTGATGCGTTTTGAAGACATACAGTGTGAAAGCAATTAAAGAAAATCGAATCTTGCAAACCCTATTGGAACTTAAGGTTAATCTCCAGTATTTGAGATATTTCCTAATCAATTTTGGCTTTTTAATTGCCATCCTACTTTGTTGAAAGCTATTATTATTATGATTATTTTCTTAGGATGATTTTGACTTAGTTTTCAAGGACAGAGGTCATTTTATAAATATAAGAATCGTTATTTCACCGTAGTTCAGATGACACCTGTTAGGTAGGTGTCGTCGGGTTGGTGATTGTTTTGCGTCCGACATCTTTAATATTTTCTGATTTTCAAGGTCGTAGGGGAATTCACGGAGCAAAACATTTACTTATTTCCTTAAAATCTCAGGAAATGCGATAGTTAGAGGTCCTAAGAGCATTTGACGGGTAAATTATAAAGTCTGGATGGTGAAACAGCAGATTTCAGGTCAGGTATTTCACCTTAGACAATGTGTTACAATCTCTTTGGGCATTATTCCAAAGTACAGGTATATTTAGTCACCTCTGTTATCTTTTATCATTATTTATCATATTTCATGAATTCAGTAATTTATGATAAGTCATGAACTATTCTGCAATAACTTTATTTAAGTGACATTGTAATATATATTTGACAAAGATAACTTGGTATAAAAAAATTAAATATTTATTATTCAGTGGTGGTTAAAACTTACTCTCATAGTATTCGAAAACGATCAGAGGTCTCATTAGAAGTCGAGTCATTTTTCTTTGAATAGCGATACGAGGAATTTTTTGTTTTCAAAGTCATGGAACCTTCGCTTAATTTTATTTATCAATTCATGCACTATGAAACGAAAATTTAGATATTCATTCCATTTTCGTAAGTCGGCTTGTTTGTGTTTGTTTAAAACCTTGGAATGATGGACATTGATATACGGAAAATTCATGGCAACTATATAGTAACTTAGGTAATTCACAAACACCAGAAGTCTTTGGAAAGATATTTTGTGTAAATATGTATATACTAATAGTGGTAAGTCACCAGATACGATTTTATCCTAACCGTAAAATCACATGTCAATTCCAATAAGATGACTGTTGCCTGTTATTAAGGAGTACACATCTGTAGGTTAAAACATGTGTGAATAAGCTCTGAAAGGGAACCTTTTCAGCCGAGTTCTGCTTTGGATGGAAACGGTGCTGGAAACGGAATGACTCCCATTCCGCTCTTCGCCATAAAGCAGATACAGAAGTGGAGTGGTTTTATGAAGGGTCAGCTCCTGTCATTCACAGTGAGTTATGAAAGCGATTCGGTTTGATTTAGCTGAATATGGTGTCGATGTTGATGTTTTCATTCGCTTGCTTTCTCTATCAGCACTCGGGCCTCACTCTGGCCCATTACCTCGTGCGTAGCCCAACAGTTTTGTGATAATGTTGTTATTGTGCCAGTGACAATGTAATGAATAAAAGAAAAATCTGAATGTAAAAATACTTTTGAAAAGTTCTCATTCAGGAAATCGATAATCCTGCCCAGATGGAACTGTTCAGTGGCTTTTTCTTTCCTTCAGCTGACAAGCTTCGGAATTCTCATCATGCTTCGGGTTTTCCAGAAGAATAACGTCTCTTTGTACGGGGCATGCCGCCTACCACTTGTATCGTGGATAACGCTTCCCTCCTTTCTTTCGTTTCCTTATTTTCTTCTGCCCAAGACAAGAAAAAAATCGGTAAGATGTCCCTGCCACTGGCTACAGAGGAGAGAGAGAGAGAGAGAGAGAGAGAGAGAGAGAGAGAGAGACTTTATAGCAAAGATTCATTTATCCTGGGAAGTTTTAAGTTAGTATTAACTTTAACTGTCGTCAGATAGACAAAGTGAAAGAGAAATGAACGAATAAACAGGTTGTCCATGAAATCATCGGGACGATCCAGATAGCACTTCATAGACATTTGCATACGAAACGAACCACTGCATCCATTTGCAAATGATTTCTTGCTTTGCGCTGATAATGGGAGATACTTTCTTTTAATTTGCAGTGTAACGATAATGTGCGAAATATCTATTTAACGTTTTCGTAGATGTATAGGTAGAGTTTCTTTTTCTAGCTTTGGAGGAATAATTATTTAAAAGGTATTTTAAAAAAAATCTTATTCGTGTAATGTATTCGCGGGAGTTATGTCTGTCTAGGATAATGCACCCTCATTAAATTCATGGTAAAATCGAGATAAATTTCCATCCTTCCACACATCGCATTTATTCAGGCGGCGTCCGTTGGGTCTAAGCCATTTTTTCCCATAATTTCAGCCGGAAATCGAGAATTGTCGACGGCGGATAATAAATCGAGCATCATTTCGATAAAAAATGTCAGGGTACATCACTTAACTTTGTTAAGTGGATCTCTCTGGATGCATCAGAAATTGCAAAATGCGTCGGACATCGAAAAATTTCGTGATTTTTTTTTTCTTTTTTCTTTTTATTTTTAGCCGAGTTCTATTGAGCCTCCCTAACTCTCCTGTAAAAGAGGACTTTGCAACTTGAATTGCTGTTGAATTTATTCATTAGGGTGTGACAAGTTATTGCAATCCGGTTTTGAGTGTATACATTACCGCGCTGTGCAGTTTGTTTATTTGTTTGTTTTGAGGAAATCCTTAAGGTATTGTATTACTAAGTTTGCAAGTATTCTTAAGATTATTGTAAGGTATATCATTACTAGCTTTGAGTTCATTTGTTAAGGTATTTTGAGCTCTCTTAATAATACCTTCTAATATTTATTTTTCAAGTATTGTAAGAAATATTTATCATTATGAATTTTTACATTCACGTCTCCGGTAACTAATTGAACTTGCACCGCGCAAGAAATTATCTTCACTTATTTAGGCTCTTACGATTATTCCATCAACACCTTTTCTGCAACATCCACTCGCACCAAACCTTCCATCTGGTTGTCTTCAGTCATATCATATGAACCAGTAGAGACATCACAGCACCACATCAAGAAATGATCTTCATACTTATTTAGGCTCTTACGATTATTACCATCAACACTTTCTTTCTGCAACAACCACTCGCACCAAACTCTTCCTGTTCCCTTCTGGTTTGCTCTCTCATCAGGCCAATCTCAACAACTCTTATCACTTCTGGAAAGCTCTTGCAATTTTAAGTCAACGTTAAGTGGTAAAGGTGTATATAATTTTATTCTTTTTTTTGAAGCACACACACCTCGACATTACTGTTGGCGATGCATAAATTCTCCTGCTATATTATTTCATTTATCAAGTGGATCGATGTGTCACGGCATTTTAAGCAGAATCATTGAAAGCTGAAACGACGACAGTTCTGGATTAGCTTCAGAACTAAAAGCGGTGTTTCATTTGCACTGATAGGAACTGGGAAAGGTTTTGCTGGAGAATGAGGAAGGTGAATTTTTATATCTTGGCCAAGAATGCTTCGTTTCGAAATTTGTACTCTGCGTCAGAGTCAACAAATGGTAATTCAATAAAGGTTTTACTTTATGCGTCAAAGTCAAGAATTGGCAATTCAATAAGTTTTCGCTGTAAAGAATAAAGCTCCAGGTATCAGGAAAGGCAGACGTTTTCTAGAGTTGTGTGACGGTGAGCATGACAAAAAGTATTCGCAACTTAGTTAAGGGTGTCCTTTTTCGTGAAGCTTACCCTGGGCCAAGTTGAGAGAAGGCAACTGACAATCTTCCTTTTATCATTCTGAAAATAAAATTCCCGATTATCATTACTTGGTAGTTTTATTTTTGCAAGCCTTTTAAATCGCTCTAATAATAATGTGAAGCAATTACATCTCATTGTTTATTTTACATAAAGAGATCATGGCAAACTAATGTTTTAACAGCCCCTATTTAGTATCGCTCTTGGGCTGAGCAGCAGGAAAGAAAGGAAAATATAACAGAATTACCTACGACCATCAATGGAACTTTGCTGACGAGAGATTAATAATCTTCAGTCAGGAAAAGCAAAAGAGCCATATAGTAGTTATTAGCGTAAGAAAATGAACTGAGAAGTTCGTAAATTAGATAAGTTTTGTGGGGATCGGAAATCGTCTGGTAATGAGAAAGGAGTTCAACGATGGATCGGTTAGTTTTTATTATCTTTGTGTCATTCATTGAAAATCACCAGTAATTTGGTCTGATGTCGTCAACATTTCCTTCAGTTGCTGAACATTCGGTCTCCTTACATAAGACTTTCCTCCATTTTCTATTGCTTTTTTGTATAAGATGCCGCTGAAGTCGGAAGGCTTTTGAATTAGATTATAGTTATTAACAGAGAACTCGACTCATATAAGTAGCTTTCTTTTTTCAAGCAATGACTTACTCCTTTTGATAAATCCAATACTTTTGCTTGTCGGCTTCATCTCCGCCCCAAGATTTTATCATTGTTATGGTCATTTCTTACATTACCCTTTACACAACTTTCCGCCAGAAAACCAAAAACTAAGGATTGGGTTTTGAAACACCCGCTAATGAAGCTCTAGTCTTACTTCATAAGGTGAGCTGGAGTTCGATGCTCGGGCATTCCATTGAGTTGTGAGAAATGTATATTTCTGGAGATGGAAGTTCACTCTCGACGTGGTTCGGAAGTCACGTAAAGCCGTTGGTCCCGTTGCTGAATAACCCCTGGTTCCATGCAACGTAAAAACACCATACAATTGAACAAAAAGTCAAAATGCTTCATAAGGCGGGATTACTTTGACCATCATACGTGTTTTACAAAATTCCATCATGGAAACTTTTTAGGGAAACTCCAGTCCTCTTTAATAAATGGAATTTAGTTAAATATTTATGATGTTTGTAATCGAGGCTTTTTACAATTTTTACCAAATTTCTGCAGGGAGACAGGTCAGAAATTTCTACGAAAATTAGGCGCTTCCAGAAGAATGTAAAGATTCCAACCAAATCCTCAGCATCAGCATCCTAGGGTTTTTTTTTATTATTTTTTTATTTTTGGACGCACCCTTTATCAAGGAGTATCTTTTTACATCTTGCCTTGTGCGACCCTCATTCAGTCCATTAGCAGTTTCAGTTTTTTCTCGTAAACTTTTTCTTTAGTAACTAGGTCTTGTCACCATTACTTCAAATATGTACTGAAAGTCCCCCGAAAAACTATAAATATGACCGGCAGAATCTGTGTAAACAGCCTACAAAGCTTTAAGAACCTTAATACGTAACTAAGGTGACGATGTCCATATTTCAAATTTACTGAAGAGGAAAAAAAAAGTATCTTAATTCAACAGATATACTAATAAGCAGTAATATATTTTTATTTGCATTGAAGGCGAAATACGTCACGCACTAACTTCAGTATTTGAGCTTCATCTATAAAGATTGCTTTCGCTCAGTTCCATTGCGATTTCAATTTTGGCTTTTGTTTTAGAGAAGCAATTTAAAAATCTAAGTAAAAATAGAGATGTTAAGAAATCTCTGGGAAAACTACGATGTTCAGAATCGGTGAATGTGACCAAACGATTCTTCAGACTTAGTTCTGTCTATCAGGGACTTGTATCTCTTAGTATGTCCATCGTCCCGTATTTTTTCTCCCAAATAGGGTAGTGTCACCTTCCTGTTTAGATGAGTCCTTCAAATGAAGTTAACTCGAACGAAGACCATCTGGATAAATTGAACTTTCTATGTCTCCCTGTAGTAGTTGGATTTATTTATACGTTCTTACCGCAAGAAAAAAGATCTTTAAATTTTATTCATAGTAACAGATGCTCAATTTCTATTTTGGGAAGTTAAGTCTTGAGACGGGTTCATTAAATAACCATTGTCTCCAAATGCAGTTTGTGTGTGTGTGTGTGTGCGAGAGAGTGAGAGAGAGAGAGAGAGAGAGATTTTAAGGGTTGGAATCAAAACAGTTATTTAATTGGGGGGGGGGGACTGAATTTACATGCCGAGTTATGATGGAGTTGACGTCGAACAGAAGACATGAACCTTTAAAATTCTGAGGTGATGGAGTGGAGATAACGACGATACTCAACACAAGAATGAGATCTAATTTACCTCTGTGATAGATGCCAGCAATTCGTCAAAAATGATTGTTCATTAGAACCCTCTTCCGCTCACCCCACCCATCCTCCCGTTTTTCACTCCATTGTTTTTACACACAGAGACACCCGTGACGTATCATCATGGCCGTCGAGGGGGGCGTTGAATGAAACATTTTGAAAAAACCCTCGTATTCTAAACTATGTTTTTTGCGTGATAAATGCACCCCGCGCGAGGTATAAAATTGTTTTGTCTATTATGCAGTGATTACTTGTCGGGATCCGAAATGAATGCATCCATCTTGCCAGGCAGGAAATAATGCTCTTGTTAATTTGGTTAAATAGATTGGCATATAGAGCCTCTGCCTTACCGTGAAGTAACAAAACTTTCCCAATTATTTAACGGCGAATGTGACTGACTACCAATTATGAATTCTCGATAACACTCGATAACATACCAGCTTTTTAATTTGTGATAGTGTGATATGCTTTATGTTGAATCTGTTCGTCATATACACCAGTTCTGTCTACTGAAAAACGGAGCCATGCCCTTCTTACACTTTCTTTTGCTTAAAATATTAAAAATATAAATAAAGCATTTCTCCTTCCCCTTAAGATTCGAACAAACACTGGTTAAGACTAAGATTAGTGCATCAACACTAGAGGAAAAAATAATTCCAGTCTTAGTTTCGAAACATCTGTGTGATCGAACCTCAACTGGGATGGAGAATTCCGTCTTCATATTTCGCTTTCTAAGCTTTTTAGTGAAATTCAGAAATCATTGTGAGTAGTATAATATAGGATTCGTGAGACCTTAGACACACCAAATAAGCTACAGAATGAGATTGCGCCCTTCACGGAATCCTCTCTTAATTTGTATTTCTGTATGGGAGAGGAATATTCAATATTTTTGTTATGACTGCAAACTAGAATAATAAAAAGAATTATATTGCCCTGTGCAAGGTTAGCTGTGGTGACTATGCTTTATGTTAGGGCGTTATATGAAAGTAAAAGCACTGGGATCACTTTACTTGCAAATTTCAAATATTATTCATGCGGACACCATCCATCTCAGATTGCTACGTCTCAGCCGGGGACTCCATCCAGTCTGCGTACCTTGTCTTTTCAAGTCTTTCATAATTATAGGCTAGTCTCCATAGGCAACCCCCACCCCCCCCCCCCCACCCTTTTTTTTTATTATTTTCTATTTCTGTTCTTTCGTTTTCACTTGTTGCTTCGGGAGGAATGTTTGCAAATGATAGCAATACTAATAATACAAGACAGAAACACGATGCGTAGACAGATATTGATTGTATGGTAATACTGGTAAATAATGAAGTGCACGTTTTACTATCACTTGAAAATTCAGAGGAACATAAAGTACACAATATTGTGCAGAACAAAAAGATAAGAAAATGCAACATAATAATAATATGATGATAACGCCTGTTTTAAAGTAAGGTCTCAGTTTTGACGAACTGTCGATCTACACGATAATATATACAAGATATTGACCATGAATTTTTTTCCCTTTTTTTTAAATCATTCTGATTGAAAAGCCAAAAGCTAGTTATTTAATTATTTTGTATTTATGATTCACTTTCACATAATGTTTTGTATCCCAAATATTTATTTGTGATCTAGTTGTTATGAAATCATTTCCGATGGTGAGAGCGATTGGAAAAAAAACTATTTTAATTGGCATTTATCATTCTGGCAGTCAGTTTTATAGCTGGCGTTTTGTCCAGCTTTGTCTGTCATTTCATTTACATTCTCATTTCGTTTTCTAGTAAACTGGCTTTGTAGTAAACTAATACTGTTGTTTGAACAATATGGAATTTTTTTTGTAGTTGCATGATCAATTTTTAGCTTTTGTTGTCGTTTTATATTTTTGGGATGTATGAATGATATCTGTTGGAGGTTACTTGATATGTTAATGTTTGTTTTATTTTGTAGAATAATAATAATAATAATAATAATAATAATAATAATAATAATAATAATAATAATAATAGATGCGATAATAATGTGGCGCCGTGGCAGAGTGTAGGGTAGGCCGTCAATTGACTGGTTAAGCAACATTGGGGCTGGTCAGTCGTTGGATGGGTGACCGCTCTCCTTGGCGTTGATTCCCTGGGAAAGGATCTTTACCATAATTTCGTCAGTCTACTCAGCTGTAAATGAGTACCTATTCCTGATGGGGTAGGGTCCAACTATGGGTTAAATAGCAAAACTCAAAACAGCAATGATGGAAAGAAATGAAGGATTAAACGACAACGACGTAAATGGAACTCTGGCAACAGAGGAGCTTCATCCGGCAGCCAGGTATTCAGCCCAATTGAAGGGAAGACGGTCATGTACTTGGATGTCGTCATCAGCAACTGACCACCACAACGACAGTAACCAACACCAGGAGACTGGAGCTTACAGAAGCAAACCAGAGGAAGAATGGACAAAAAGAAGAAAAAAGGAAATATGGAGAAAAAAGAAAAAGAACTGGATCTCGCCAACAGAAAGGGAGGAATAGGAAAGGGAAATGACACAGGGCAACGAATTACAAGAAGACGAACTGAGAGACGATGCCACAGAAGACAACAGGGATGATGAGGTATCAAACAACGACATACTAGAAACATAACGAACGAAACACCGATGAAGTAACAGACAGGGACGGATTGGGTAGAAAAGATCAGACAATGGATGAAGCCAGATACAGAGAAAACAAAGATCCCCTCCATGAAAGCCTACAACACCAAGAAATTAAGGGAGAAAACAAGTGAGGTCAATGAAATAATGAGACTAATGCACACCACCAATATCACAGAAACAAATAACTTCACATATGCAGGGAGCTAAGAAACTGATTGGGGATAACGAACATGCCAACACCACCACACAACCAACGCCCAACAGAAACCAAAACAGCAACCACCTTGGAAAAGGCGCCTAGAAAAGCAAATCATGGTGATGAGATCTGACTTGAGTAAACTGAAAGAGATGGCAGAAAAAAGGCTAAGAAGCAAGAAAACAAGGGAGGAACTCAACGAGAAATACAAAGTACAAGAGAGGGGACTAAACAACACAATAGAAGATGTAAAACAGAGGCTTAAGGCCAAAGCACATAAGATCCAACGGTACATGAACAGGAATAAGGGATACCAACAGAACAAACTATTCGGAACCAACCAGAAAAGACTATACAGCCAATTGAGAGGGGAAGACAACCACCAAGAAATTCCTGAAGCCGAACCAAGTAAGTGAGACTGGGAAAACATCTGGAGCAATCCGGTTATCAACACAACAAACATGCAACATGGCTCCAGGAAGTCAAGGCTGTAGAAACAAGGAGAATAAAACCAAAGATTCATGACAAGACAGACACAGTCAGACACAACTAAAGAAAATGCCCAACTGGAAAGCCCCAGGTCCCGATGAAGTCCATGGATACTGGCTCAAAAACTTCAAGGCCTACACCCAAAATAGCAGAACAACTCCAGCATTGTATCACAAATCACTATGCACCCAAATGGATGACCACAGGAAAAGCATCCTTAGTACAAAAAAGACAAGAGTAAGGGAAATATAGCCAGTAACTACAGGCCTATCGCCTGCCTACCAATACTGTGGAAGTTACAAACAGGTATCATCAGCAAAAGGGTATACAACTACCTAGAGGAAACAAACACCATCCCCCACCAACAGAAAGGCTGCAGAAGGAAGTGTAGAGGCACAAAAGACCAGCTCCTGATATACAAAATGGTAATGAAGAACAGTAAGAGAAGGAAAACCAACCTAAGCATGGCATGGAAAGACTATAAGAAAGCCTTCGACATGGTACCACACACATGGCTAATAGAAGGCCTGAAAATATATGGGGCAGAGGAAAACACCACCAGCTTCCTCAAAAATACAATGCGCAACTGGCAGAGGTTAATATCAGGAGAGGGATCTTCCAGGGCGACTCACTGTCCCCACTACTCTTCAGTAGTAGCGATGCATTCCCATGAAAAATATACTGCAGAAGATGGATGCTGGGTACCAACTCAAGAAAAGAGGTAACAGAATTAACCATCTGATGTTCATGGACGACATCAAGCTGTATGGTAAGAGCATCAAGGAAATAGATACCCTAATCCAGACTGTAAGGATTGTATCTGGGGACATCAGGATGGAGTTTGGAATAGAAAAATGTGATTTAGTCAACATTCAAGAGGGCAAAGTAACAAGGATTGAAGGGATAAAGCTACCAGATGGGAACAACATCAAACATATAGATGAGACGGGATACAAATACCTTGGAATAATGGAAGGAGGGCATATAAAACATCAGGAAATATGATAAAAGCCATAAACACATGGGCAATGCCAGTAATCAGATACAGTGCAGGAATAGTGGAATGGACGAAGGCAGAACTTCGCAGCATAGACCAGAAAACGAGAAAACATATGACAATACACAAAGCACTACACCCAAGAGCAAATACGGACAGACTATACATAACTCAAAAGGAAGGAGGGAGGGGACTACTAAGCATAGGAGACCAGTGAAAACGAGTGGCTCAAGAGTGCGTGGGTAGAAGGACTGATAAAAGTAGACGAAGACCCAGAAATATACAGAGACAAGAGAAAGACAAGCAGAACAGAGGACTGGCATAACAAACCTATGCACGGACAATACATGAGACAGACTAAAGACCTAGCCAGCGATGATACGTTCCAATGGCTACTGAGGGGAGAGGTCAAGAAGGAAACTGAAGGAATAACAGCTGCACAAGATCAGGCCCTAAGAACCAGATAAGTCCAAAGAACGATAGATGGAAATAACATCCCTCCCATATGTAGGAAGTGCAATACAAAATGAAACCATAAACCACATAGCAAGCGAATGTCCGGCACTTGCACAGAACGAGTATAAAAAGAGGCATGATTCAGTAGCAAAAGCCCTCCACTGGAGCCTGTGCAAGAAACACCAGCTACCTTGCAGTAATAAGTGGTACGAACACCAACCTGAAGGAGTGATAGAAAACGATCAGGCAAAGATGCAAATAGACCAGATGTGACGTTGATTGACAAAATCAAGAAGAAAGTATCTCATTGATGTCGCAATACCATTGGACACCAGAGTTGAAGAGAAAGAAAGGGAAAAAAATGGATAAGTATCAAGGCCTGAAAATAGAAATAAGAAGGACATGGGATATGCCAGTGGAAATTGTATCCACAATCATAGGAACACTAGGCACGATCCCAAGATCCCGAAAAGGAATCTAGAAAAACTAGAGGCTGAAGTAGCTCCAGGACTCATGCAGAAGAGTGTGATCCTAGAAACGGCGCACATAATAAGAAAAGTGATGGACTCCTAAGGAGGCAGGATGGCAAACCCGGAACCCCACACTATACATACTACCCAGTCGCATTAGAGGAATGTGATAGAGCAAAAAAGAAAAAAAAAATAATAATAATGGAAAAATTAAATCCAATAGACATAATATTGTGGATTTACTTTTCCATTCTATTGATCCGGGTGTTATAGTTTTCTTTTAAAAATATATAATAACTAATAATAAAATAATAATAATAATAATAATAATAATAATATAATAATAATAATAACAATAATAATAATAATAATAATAATTTTTAATAGATGGTGGGTATTTCTGTTTGTGGTTAGCTTGTAAGAAAATAAACTTTTGTCTTCGTAAAATACATTTACAACGAAAGCAAAAGATTTAGGGTTCCATTTACTCGTAATCCCTCGAACAGTATTTCTCTGATTTCTATCATCTTTCAACAGTTTGTTCTGAGGTTTCTATATAAACAGAAACTAAAAGAGCAAGAAATACCTGTTGTCGTACTGACATGTTGTAACTGTCTTCCTTGTATTTCCTTTTTTTTATTCTTTTGATTTTTTTTTAAACCTATAGTTACCTTTTTTAGGTTTATTGAATAACATCTCAACGATGATGACATACGTGAGTTAATTTCCTAGAGGATTGCCGAGTTATAACACTCCAGGAAGAAGCCCTTCACGGCTTCTCGTGGCTACAATTTTACAACGTCATATTCAGATGCGATGGGTTGAAGCCTTCGCTAATTATGAGACTGTCGT
>NC_087209.1:67860130-67867630 GCF_015104395.2 Macrobrachium nipponense
TTTTTTCCTAGAATGGATATCTCAAAACAATCCAAGGGCTTTAGGCGAGAGGCGGCGTAGAGGGTGGGGGCGGGGGTGGGGTGGGGGGGGTGGGGTGGGGTGGGGTGGCGGTGGGGGGATGGAAAGGATGCGGGAGACGTAGAAAGAATAAGATGAAATGGATAAATACTTCGGCTGATTAATAAGGCGAAATTTCCGTTATGTGATTTTAGAAGCGATAATTTTAGGCATCTTTTTATAAGTATTTGTCAGTTATCGCTCGACTGGCACTGAAAGTGTTTTGATGAAACCAAACGGAGCATGGTAGCCAAAAAAGATGTTCACATTTCACTGGCTGTTTTATTTTTAACTCGACTCAGTTTCACTTTCAATAAGCTGTTTTTATATATTTGTATATATGCAAATACGTGTGTGCGTATGGTTATATATAATATAGTATATATATATATATATATATATATATATATATATATATATTATATATTATATATATATATAATACACACACATACAGATACCGAAATATCATCCCTTATAGGAAGTCATATTTCTTATTGATCGAATGTAATTCAGTAGTACTGACTCTCCTAGGGCTATGTTTTCTTACAGTATTATTAATAAGAAGTTTTTGGTTTAAAAGTATATTATTGAGTTCCGGTTGCATATTCAATTGATGTCTTGACCAATGCTTTACATAAACTAACGTTCATTGGGTAACAGATGTTGCTTGTGCAGGTTAGCTAATTACTGTAGAAATTATCATATATTTGATTTTTTTTCATTTTCGGTGTGATAGTGAAGCTACAATATTTAAAAAAATGGTGTGAATAATTGAAACGTCGTAATATAAAATCATTGGTAATTCTAGGCAATAACTCGGCATGGACTGCAAGGAAAGATCCCGCGAATAAGACAGCCACTATTGATTGGGGCGTCCAATGTATTTCTCCGTGTTTAGTACTAGCCCCTGGGTGTTAATTACAGTGGACCCCTATAAAATAACGGTCAGTTCTTAGTAAGTAAACTGTAATTTCCAAAGAAATACCTGACGCGGACTTACTACTTAGATCTATCAAACGTTGTTGTTCGTTCAATAATATTGGACCAAAAGATTCAGCGGTAACACAGCTGAAGACTAACAAACAACTGATTTGGTTAACTCTAATTAGCGATCCATCTAGTTTGTTTTGTTCAGCGAGAAAAAAAAAAAAAAAACCAAGAGATTCCACTTTCAAGTTGACGCGAACAATTGATAATCAAACAGGGAGCTCGACGAAACATTTGCTAAAAGTTACGTCTTTATTTCTGGGACGCGAAAGCTTCCAGTTAGTGGAGTGAAGATAATCAGTGAATTAAAGAATGAGTGAATAAACATCGGCGACAAAGGAAAACCAGGCAACCGTTCAAAACGTCTGTTATAAAGCTGACAACCAGAGAGGCGAATGTCAATTAGGTTTCGTTCTATTTCACTCTTTATGTTCGTGATTTCACGGAAGGAGAAAAACAAACGCTTCCACGCACGAAGAATGCATAAAAGATTCATCAAGCCACAATTTAGAATGCTCAAAGAAACGCACTGGGACGCAAATGTATTGTTTGCGTACGATTTTTTTCAAAACAGTATTCTGCTTCATTCCATAGGTTTTATTGAAAGAAATTTGATAGAGACAGCTTGCATTGTTCACAGTAAAGGAAAAAAATTTTAATTTATCGCCTGGTCTGTATAAATTAGATCCTTTTATATTACATGTCATGAAACGTCAATACAATTAGGAGGATAATGTTTTTTTTTTTAAATCCATTTAACTGATCATATGGTATACACTTGTTAATATATGTACTGTATGTTATGCTGTTTTCAAATGGACGTATCACCTCGTTAAATTATTTTTGGTATTTTTCATTTGTTCAACTGCTATTCTTGTTTTATTGTTATTTTACTGCTGAATAGTTTGTAGCTCAAACTGCTAGTTTTTGGTAACTGTATGTTTAAAAATTTTAGGCCTTTCTTGGCTACATGCACTGTAAACTTTATCGCTTTCCTTAATAAACGCTCCAAGAGGTCCATTGGAGGACGAAACTGTTAGGCATTTTCTGAGACATACATTTTATCATTATCCTATTTGGAATACAACTGAATTACTATATCTTCGTGCATAAGAAGATTACCAGTACTATATATATGCATGTGCAAAGATATATGCCACGGAAGGAAAATAAAAAACGGAGTATCCGCGAGATCTTTCGACGTTCAAACATCCTTTACTAAGCAGATGAACTGACATACATGAGGAAAAAGACAAAACAAGAAGATTCGTATAACTGACAGCATGATATTATAAAGAGATTAGTACCTAGAAATCCGACACACTTGGAAGATGAGTAACCTTCCCAAACAAGCATAAACAATGGGTGCAATTAAAAGTTTAAGACAATCATCTCAGAAACAAGGACAAGACAATTAAAGGATTATAGGTGACAGCTATTCAGAACTTGGTTAAACAAAAACACATTTCACAATACATGTTAGACATACATTACAACGAAGATAACTCTGAGGCAACTAATTTTTATTTAAGTCTGTAATTATATCTTTGAGGTCATTCTTGAACATGTTACAAATACAAGGGTCTAAATGAAAAAGGCCACGACTAACATTGAAATTACAATAAAAAGCAAGTTGTATTAAAGCAGATTCTGAAAGATTTTGTGATAAGACATCTCTTGACCTTGCAATTACTGAACTACCAACCCAATTTATTCGGTGGTTGTTTTCACTTAAATGAATGAATATTGCATTAGATGTTTGCCCAGTTTTTACAGAATACTTATGCTGGCTTAGCCTTACTTCTAGGCCCTTGTCCTTGTATCTGAGATGATTGTCTTAAACTTTTAATTGCACCCATTGTTTATGCTGGTTTGGGAAGGTTATTCATCTTCCAGGTGTGTCAGATTCTAGGTACTAATCTCTTTATAATCCCTATCTGTCAGTTATACGAATCTTTTTGTTTTGTCTTTTTTCCTCATGTATGTCAGTTCATCTGCTTGAAGTGCATTTACTTCTCTAAGATCGCTAGGGTGTGGCCTGTACAGAAATCATACGTTGCCAATTTTCACGTTATGGTAATCTATTAGCTTAGTTTTTATTTCTTAAAATGTGATTCTTTGTTTGCATCAGATATTTTGAATACATCTTATTTCGTATATTCTTCGTGAAAACCTCAGTTTCACTAATGAAAATGAAGATATGGCATATTTTTTCCCCGGTGATGCCACATTTGAGTTCAGGGGGACCTATGGGTATAAGAGGATTTAAAAGGTCATGGTCAATATCATTAAAGGATACTCGCACTCGATCACCCACTGTGAAAAGTATGGACAGCCCAGCCCAAATGACTCCCGTAAACGTCTTCACCCACCACCTGAGGCCAAGAAAATAGTCTATAATTTCCTGAAATACTTCATTTTATAAAAACATCTTGAAGGTCCTGTAACTGATGTTTCGAAGGCCATCCAAAGAACATCTGAAGCAACAAAAGTGTTAGAAATGACTATTCGTAGACTTAAGAAGCAAGAGAGGCGGGAAATCTAGTGGAATCTCCAGTGTTTCAAAAAGAAAAGAGAAAGTTCGAATCCTTTGCGACTGACTTGGATGATTTTTGGATAAAAAAATGTTATGGCAGAAGAAGGAATGCGTGGTTGTCTTTTCCAAGGGCATAATAGATCGATTGACTTATGAATTTTATTTTTCAAGTCCAAACACCAGAGCCAACAGGCCACTCAGCGCATTTATAATTTTAGAAAGAGAAAGAAGGAATAGCTAAGTAGAATCGGGAATGGAAAAAAAAAGTTAACAGGGAAGAAGCAAACCCTTTCCCTCGACTCCCAGGTCTAAAGCGAATCCTCCTAAGAAGGATTATATCCGCGGGAAGCATTTAATGGAACTTACATGCCCGTAGATATGACAACTCTGCCTTTTCTACCTGGCCCCACCCTAGCGATCTTAGAAAAGTAAACGCACCATAGTAAAGGACGTTTGAACGTCGAAATGTCTCGCGGATACTCAGTTGTTTATTTTCCTTCGTGGCATATATCTTTATTTATGGATTTATCACGTTTCTAACTTTCGGGATTCAGTTGATAACATGTATATATATATATATATATATATATAAGATATATATATCTATATATATAATATATATATACACACATACATATACATATGTATAACTGAATCCGAAAGTTAGGAACGTGATAAACTCCTCGTGCCATAAATTAAACTAAAGATATATGCCATGAAGGAAAAGAAACAACGCAGTATCAGCGAGACCTTTCGACGTTTAAACGTCCTTTACTAAGCTGATGAACGACATGCATGAGGAAAAAGACAAAAAAAAAACAAGAAGATTCGTATATCTGACGGATGGGGATTATAAAGAGATTAGCACCTAGAATCCGACACACCTGGAAGATGAGTAACCTTCCCAAACCAGCCTAAACAATGGGTGCAATTAAAAGTTTAAGACAATCATCTCAGATACAAGGAAAAGACAATTAAAGGATTATAGGTGACAGCTATTCAGAACTTTGGCAAACAAAACCATATTCACAATAGATGTTAGACATACATTACAACGAAGATAACTGTAAGGGAACTAATTTTTATTCAGTCTGTAAATAAATCTTTGAGGTCATTCTTAAACCTGTTTGCAAATACAAGGGTCCTAAATGAAAAGGGCCACGACTATATATATATATATATATATATATATATATATATATATATATATATATATATATATATATATGTATGTATGTATATATACATATATACATAACATACGTACATACATACATACACATGTAAATCCAGGACTGCAGGAGGAAGACATGATGTTCCCGAACTCGCCTCGGGAGGCGAAACTTAAACTCGACTTCCTTCTTGCATTGATCCGACCTGCAATGGCTGGGTTCTTGCTGCAGTGAACTTTGGGGAAGGTTGTGGATTTTCGAATGCATTTCAGGTTTCTTTTTTTTTTCTTTTTTATACATTTCTGTCATCCTTCTAAGACAGATATATATATATATTCATTTTAATTTTTTTTTATACATTTCTGTCATCCTTCTAAGACAGAAATATATATATATTTCAATTTTTTTATATACATTTCTGTCATCCTTGCGAAAAGAATAAATCAAATATTTTAATTTCAATGTGTACCGGAAGCGATATGGCGATCACATAAAGCAAAAATGAGAAGATTGTCCCTTTGAAGATTGGAATGTCTTAAAGATAAAGAAATAGAATCCTATTACCTTCAATATATGTGCCATTAGCAATATGATGATCATGTATACTAAAATTTAAGAAGGTTGTCTCTTTAAAAATTTGAAATTTTCGGTGTAAACCGAATTCTTTGACAATCCTGTGAATGTAATTTTGTAATGGGAACAAAAATGATTAAACTGAGAAGGTTGATTCTATTAAAAATTGGAAAATCTAGTTGTAAACCCTGGCCTTTGATTATACTACTTTAAAATTTATTTACAATAGATACAGAAAATCCAATCAATCAAACACTTAATTTCGATAGGAATATCTCAAGTCCGTGATGACCCTTAAACATCTCAAGGAAGCGTATGGTGTTGTCAAAGTAATGTTTGAGAGGAGAAATTTGCATCAGGCGCCTATCTGGCATACCTGTCGCCCAGATATCCCGTTTGACAAAAATGTGTAGATAGTGTTTTTCCGAACAGTATCTTTCAAGTGTTTTAAGTCTTCCAAACTGAATCCAAACTAGTTGTTTACCCGAGAAGATTAAAGGTGTTTTCTCCGTGATTCCCTCTGGAAGATATGCAAAAATGGTTTTGATCTCTCTCTCTCTCTCTCTCTCTCTCTCTCTGTCTCTCTCTCTCTCTCTCTCTCTCTCTGTATGTGTGTGTGTGTGTGTGTGTGTGTGTGCGTGAAAACAATATTTCATCTCGCATTCCATCTTTTTTTTTCGTGCATTGTTGGAATAGCTTCTACTATTTATTTATGCGCATGAATATATTCTTATTTTTTCTTATATGATTGTTCCTCGAAAAGATAAAAATTTGTTTCAGACAAGGGTGATTGTTTTTTTTCGGATTCCAAGTTTTAAACAATTTTATTTTAATGTTAAGTTGCCTGGATTTGATTCCAAGAATATGAATGATTTAATTTCATCAATAATTTTGAATATTTTATTACATTAGATGCCAAAAAACATGACGTGAATGATATAGTCTGAAGACAACAATCCCAATAAAGATTTGTGATTCCGTAGAATTCCTCAAGATTTCATATAATCTAATGAGCAGTAGTCATTTCACCCTGTTCAGGTTCTATTAATCTCATAGAGATAGATTTGGAGGTTTCCAACGAAAGCACTGACCGATAATTCTCGGTCAATTTAAAACTCTCCAGTCCTGGAGAGCTAGATTAAACCACTTCTTAGCAACTCATTGTTTTTTCCGCGTTTCTGTCTCTTATGATATCCTGATTTCATGAATCAAAACTTTATTCATTAATAGCAAATGCTCTGCTTTTAATAACTTTAGCTATTCATAGTTTTCTGTTTGGTTCCCTTGACTAACTGATACCCAGTTCGTTCAAAAATCTGAAAATATGAACTTGATGTTATGATGGAAAATCGAAAAATGGATAACGAATGGTCAGGATCGCTGATATTTTATCGTTGAATTCATCTGGTGAAATAATCTTCAGTTTATTAATTCGGGTTGCTATGTATTTTATGTTTTCTTCAGCTTTAACGTTGGTCAGTACATAAATATTACCTATTTATGAACTATGTTTATTCGTTATTTACTGCCGTCCGTTTCCTCATTTTAATAAAGCAGTCTGAATGCCAGATTCTTTTCAAATTGAATAATTATAAACGTAATGCGCATAAATATATTACCTCAACTGTTGTAAGAGCGATTGTGTTTGCATAATAAACTCTACGTTTAGACTTGTCATCTATATTACTGAAATTTCCACGCTATATGTTTACAATAATGATAATAATTATGAGCCAATACAAAAACTTATTTCAGTTTTCTTCTGCAGACGGAAAAAGAATCCCACAAGATTATTGAGTATAACTTGTTTACTTGTAAGTATTTACATAGTATTTTACAATACTATGTAAATACTTGCAAGTAAAGTAATCTTGTGGGTTTATTTTTTCAATAATAATAATAACAATACATTTTCCAAATAGCCATGTGCTCGAAAAATGCCAGCAAACATTTGCATATACAATTTTCATATACAGCCGGGAGTATTAAGATAGAAAAAAGTCCTAAGTAATACCGGCAGATATTAAACACTAGGTTTAAAGAATGGGCGTTTATATAATACCTTGGTCTTTGTGCTTTTATTCAGGGAAAGATTTTCCTTGGAGAATCTCTGCACCTTCTATGAAAATAAAATTTACAAATGGGTTGGTCAATTAAATTTATATTACACAC
>NC_087209.1:67872630-67877630 GCF_015104395.2 Macrobrachium nipponense
AAACTGAAATATACTTAATTTTTTTGGTAGTGTGAAGGGTTTTAAGTATTAATATATTAATATCAATAATTGAAAGCATACTGAATATGTATTTTTATTGAGTGATCTGTAACGTTAGATAATCCACAAACAATCAATCATTCTTGCAAGATAAAGGCAGATATTTCGTTGTGTGAACGGCTTAAATGTTATTATAGCTATTAAAACACAACAGAATTTGTATTTTCTTGACAGATCGATACCGCCAGATAATTCACAAACAGTCCGTCAATCTTTAACGATCAAAGCATCTGTTCCTTTTCAGCATGTCCTTAACACGAGGGGTTTGAATTTGTTTCCTTTTTCATATACATAACATTTTTAAAGATCAGAACGAGTGAAAACTACAGAAAGCTGTTTACTGACGATTCTTTGTATATCAAATTAGAGCTTGTGTGTGTGTGTGTGTGAGGAAGAGAGAGAGAGAGAGAGAGAGAGAGAGAGAGAGATGAGAGAGAGAGAGAGAGAGAGAGAGCGGGGGAAGAATTAATTTTAAGAGTAACTTCTGAAACCGAATAACTATAAAATTTTGTAATTCTTAGTCTAATTTTTTGTAATAGACCTGGTAGCATAGTTTATTTAACAACTGAACTCACACTGAACTGGTTAGTCAGAAGCATGCCATCGTCTTTCCAGTTTTATTACTCGTTGGTCTTTGGAGAAGGAAAACTAGTTTCATTTTCTAAAACTAATTACATAAATTTGCTGCATCGGCACTGGATGATAATCAGTGTGTAGGGGAAGTATTGCAATTGTATAGTTTTAATAAAGAAGGTTGAAAATAGATTCCCATTTACTATATTGAATTTTTCGCTGCTATTAAACGTAGATTTGACTTGAATTGGATTCCGAAATAGGCAGAAGTTTGCCTCATTACAGAACACTAGAGAATTCCATTCTGTGAATTACATTCCAGAATTAAGTGAATTACATAACTAAATGCGTTAATTGCACCAGAAAAAAATAGTAGGTTTCCACCGTAGATCACGGAAGAACGAAACATCAAAAGCTGCATTAACCTTAGAGGAAGACCTTGATTTGGACTTTATTTTGCCACAGAGTGACTAAAACTTGAATATAACTTAAAGTTTCATTTAAGTTTTGACCAACATAGAGTAAAATTATATAGAATGACCTAAACCCATTAGGCAATGGTCGTACGTTATCTGTAGCCGCTTTATAGAGGATTGTTTTGTCAATTAACTAGTTTCTTGCGAATACTAATCAAAAAAGAAGGAAGAACGATAATTTTGCTGTAGATAATCTTGGTATTAGCAAATTTACACTAACATTCTATCTCTCTGTCTCTCTCTGTCTCTCTCTCTCTCTCTCTATCTCGCGCGCGCACACACGCCACACACACACACACACACACACATATATATATATATATATATATATATATATATATATATATATATTATATATATATATATGATATATATATATATATATATTGGTGAATGCTAAATTATGCCTATTTTCAGGTAGTTTGAAATACATACATATATGCATATATAGTATATATATATATATATATATATATATATATATATATATATATATATATATATATATATGTATATATGATATATATATATATATATATATATATATATATATATATATATATATATATATATATTATATATATAGTCCTGTATGTAAGTATGTATGTATTTCAAATAACCTAGATTTAGTCACTATTTTAGCATTCACCTTTCACTCCTTACGCTAATATTTACGGCATACTTTTTGCTTTCATACACCAGAGCAACCTGTTTTCATCTTTCAGTTAAGACAGAAAGACAGAGAGAGAGAGAGAGAGAGAGAGAGAGAGAGAGAGAGAGAGAGATTATTATATTTCCTAATGTATACACGTACATGGATTGTATTATTATACGTGCATAAATAGTGTATGTTTATTCGCAACACCTGTTTCAGCGCGTGTCACGTTCAAGCGCCCCTCATTTGCATTTATAATTGCTATGCTAATAAGCAATTTTTTATGTTAATTAATAATACCTATTAGCATAGAGGTATCCAACTAAAGCATGAGCAGAAGACGACTCTCCTTTCCATATCCTTTTCTTTGAATGTGTCAGGTATGTGCGCATATTACATAAAATAATATATATAAATAATCTCTGATCTCCTACATCCTTGATTAAGTCATTTGGTCAGCGAGGTTTAAGCAAGCCTTTTGAGGTCATTAGTTGGATTTTTTTCATTTATGGATGTGAACCGAATATCCTGATATTTTTAAGAGATTTATTGATTTCATACTCTTTTTATTATTAATTTTTATTGGTTTTATTTTCCATTAAATGTAATTCATTTCAAATGGAGGTGATGTTTGTACATCGAGTGCAAATGAAATTAAAAGGATTTGGCTAGCCGAATTACCTAAAGTAAGAAAACTGAAATGAAATTTTAGTTATCCTTAATTAAAGTCATGTGAATTAATGTCAGACTAATATTCATGAGGATAATTTTTTTTGTCAGGGTCCTTTTCGAGACTTTACTTCCCTCAAAGACGGTTTCCCATCTCCTCCTCCTCCTCCTCCTCCTCCTCCTCCTCCTCCTCCTCCTCCTCCTCATCCTCCTCCTCCCTCCTCCTCCTCCTCTTCAAAGAGAGAGAGAGAGAGAGAGAGAGAGAGAGAGAGAGAGACGAGAGACAGAGAGAGACGTTTGGCTTTAGCCTTTTAAGTGTAAGAAAATTCAACGAGAAAATGCATCTGCAGATTTTATTTCGAAATAAGTCTGCTGTTTTTAATGCCGTCTGCTATCACGTCTACCAACTCTATTTCAACCAGGAAAATAAGGCTATTTCCACTTGTATTTCAAAGTGAAAATATGTCTTAATTGTATTTTAACCGTAAATTACGTTTGCTAATTCTGATCCTGTTTCTGTTAACTGTGTTTATAAGAATATTTAGAAAGACAGACACAGATAAAAGGAATAAGAATCCCTGAAAGATTATCCACATCGTATTCAGGAGAAGTTACAATATCACCGAATAGCGAAAGTTGCACATTATTATTTTCCAGTAATTTGGAAGATATATTTATCTGTCATTTTTTCCGTAATAGAAAAATTGCGCCGATTCGCCAAATAGATTATTTGAAGAGCCAAACCATTTGTAAAATGGTAAATGGTGGAACACATGACGGAAAACCATGAAATAGCTCTAATGATGAATAAACAAATGGCGAAGCTTTTTTCTATGAAAAGCGTAATTAGTTGCTCCGCTGTGTTGGCGGATAACATCATTTGCTTTTACACTCATTCAAGATCAGCAGATTAAAAAGGATCTTCCATTTGATGGAGTGAATATGCTTTTATGGGGGTAACATCATGGAAAATCCTTTGTATCCGAATAACATTTTTTTCTGTAAACTTCATTCTTATTTTAATGAGCTGAAATAATCATTATAAATTATTTTCAAATATGTTTTAAGCCTCCAATTCCAGCGACCACACATCCCAAGAATTAAAAAAAAAAATAATAATATACCATGAAAATATGATGAAGATATTAGCTCAGCTGGAGAGGTTAATTCTACACCAACATTTATGTCGCTCGAGGTATTATTCACTAAAGCCATCGTTCTTTATGATCTTAATTTTAACTAAAATATATATTTTAACTTGAATTCTTATGCGATTCCTTTATTCGATATGGCCGAAGTCGTATAGTATACCATCTGTTGATTTTCAGAATATTTCATATGTTTTTCGTATTATCGTCATTATCAATATTGAAGCCTCATTTTCTGCCATTATTTGCATGCGTAAAAAAAATAATCCAACGACAATGACTTCAGGGTTAGCCTGTTACAGCTTACCGTACTTAATGAATGAACATATGCCCCCCTTCGATCCTCTCTTATATTACCGTCACTTTTGCTGGTATTACGTCATTATGACCAAAGTTATTTTAGAAGAGAAGCTTCCATCCCCATGGAACCAAACCTTAAACTCTGGGACTTAGTTCATTGTTTATTTATATCTCTCTGAATTTACATTTTTTTTTATTCTAATTTCGTCTTTATTTATTAGTTTCCTTTACTTTTTTCTGCTTTTGTATGTAAAGATTTTGTTTGGCTGAAGTCCGATTATAGGATGAAATTAAATTTTAAAATCTTATTTGTGAATAGAGTTGATTGTAAATGATAATAAATGCTATATACTTTTCTCCTACATGGCGCTTGAAATTTGATTGCACTGAGATCTAGAGGTAAATAGGAATGAGGAAATAACTACAAAAATATGTCCTGTAAAAAAAAAGAAATAAATAAATAAATAAATAAACAAAGCAAAAATATAGAAATAGAGAAATAGTATCGTCATTCGGTAGCTGTTGTTTAAATGCATCTCGTGTCGTTCTGTAAAAGTAGAAAGCAGAGTTGAATCAGAAAAGAAACTTATATGGATAAATTCAATCTCTCTCTCTCTCTCTCTCTCTCTCTCTCTCTCTCTCTCTCTCTCTCTTTGTGTGTTTGTGTATGTGCGTGTGTGTGTGTCTTCAGGGCACTAATTAACTGAGAGATCAAACAGCTTTCTGGTGCGATAAGCAAAAGTATAGCGTAATCAGTCGCCTAAGGAGGCAACTGTGAGCGTTTGCAAGTAGTTTGGTATAAAGATTTCCTTAAACACCGACACTGTACTTTATAGCTTAATCTCGGTCATTATATCAAAACGTTCTGCCATATATTCTGAATAAATGTAATCCATACTTTTCTCGTTTGGTCATCCCATTCAACATCCATACCTCACTTCCGTTTAAAAAGTGTCGTGGCAACAGACCTGTCCAACATTTTACATAATTGAAATATTTCAAAGCACTTTATTTCTGTGTGTGTATGTATGTATATAATATATATATATATATATAGATATATATATATATATATATATATATATATATATATATATGTGTGTGTGTGTGTGTGTATAA
>NC_087209.1:67883780-67896280 GCF_015104395.2 Macrobrachium nipponense
TTCCAGGAGTTTTATTTATCCTTGTTTTCATATTCATGAGAAACTCGGAATTTTACATAATTCGGATCATAATTCGGGATGTGCGATTTCCTTCTTGAAATCTAGTTTTCCCTTTTGTCTTTTCGTTTTCCTGTGAGGCATGCAATTTTTTTTTTTTTTTTTTTTTTTTTTTTAACTGCCTGCTTGGGAGGACTTGCATAAAATGGAAAAAATATGAAATTTTGTGAATGATAAACTGGCATTATCTCCTGACTTCACTGATTCTCTATTTACTTTCGAAAAAAAAAAACTTATAGTAATCATATTTAAACTAAACCCGTTTTTCTTCTTTTATTTTATCAAAATAAACTTCGTGTTAATAATATATTTCATTTCTAATACTTTTTCTTTAACAGATTCGTTTTATTGTTTTAATATTAATAAAGACATTCAGCAAAATATATTTACTTCTAAGATTAAATTCTTTATATTCACCACAATCTTAAATCTATACTTCAAGGAAAAAACATCCTATTGAAATCAATGTGAACTTGAATATTTCTGTCATCGTTCACTTCAATGCAAACCGTTCAACAAAGTATATTTCACTTTGCCTGCGCATATTTAATCTGATTACATTTACTATAATTTTACAAAGAAATATTCCCAGAGGAAGTTTTTACTGGGATCTTCTTCCATTTAGTTTAACGAGACCCATTCAGCAAAGCCAATTCAAATCTGACGATGTTTTTTGCTGCTGTTGCTGCTCCATAAAGCTGCCTCCATTTCAGTCAGACGACTTTCTGAGGAATCCGTTCCATAATGACCCCTTTCAGCCAGACACCTTCCAATCATCTCTCCAGCACCAGCGCTTTGAATAACAAACTCGTCATGTCTTTGGACAACGAGCAGACTGAAGCTGACTTATCTGTGTTGCCATGGTAATGCCCAGTGATTATTCCTCCTCCATTGCAGCGTATTCTTCCCAGACAAATTCTTAAATTATCCTCCACAATCGGAGAATAACGAAGCGAGATTAATACCTCTCCAGACAGACACGTGCTCGCTAGCAAGGTTAATCTCTTCCCTTTGTTAAGTGTACAAATGAACCACAACTGCAATGAAGGTAGATAGGCAGATGGGCGGATAATACGTTGGGCAGATAAACACACGTATCATTAAACAGGGAGAGAGAGAGAGACTGACGGTATTTATATAGAATTAAAATAATTATGCACGTAGACACTTACACAGATATTGCTTCCCGTCCTTTATATAACTGAACTCTACTTCTAAGAAAGAGATAGATACATAGATAGAGAGATAGATTAAAGAAAGTTTACAACCATTTCTACAGGATAAAAATAAATTACAAATACGCGCTCAGCGGATATTTGCTCTCTTGGTAATGCTTACAATTTAGCTATCCTAAAAAAATTTTACTTCGTCGTTTGATCTTTCTGTTACAATGACAAATATAATTGAAATATGTATTTATAAGATTAGATATATGTAAAAAAAAATACAAAAAAAGGGGCATAGAAAATTTCGTACATGCAAAAATAACAGAAAATTAATCAAAGACAGGAATGAAAATCAGAAAAACCATCGAGATACCTCTCAGTATTTCTGAGGTTTTAATATTTTCTGATATTAAATAAGTCTCAACCTTTACACATTTAAATGTGATGTCGAAAGATATAATGTAAATCCCCATCAATAAACACAGAGCACTAGAATGAATAAATAATTAATTTGTTTCTCAAACTGACATCACCATAAAAAAACGAGTACTCTTGATTTAAGTTCAATCTCTCTGGTCTCATATTCATCATAAATTATATGAAACATTCTTTTCCGAAATATCTGATGGGTCAGATATCGGTCTCTCCAAATCCTTTATTCCAGACTGACTCTCTCTCTCTCTCTCTCTCTCTCTCTCTCTCTCTCCTCTCTCTCTCTCTCTCTCTCTCTCCAGAAAAAAACCTGCAAGCGCACAAAAAAAAAAGAACGCAGGTCAGTTCCGGAGTGAATGTGAATAAGTCTTCCACATAAATCGGGAGCAGCGGCTGGAGGATGCTCAAAATGTTAATTTACTTCCTTACAAACAAACGAACCGATTCAGTCAGACAAACAAGCGCTGGCTGGCATGTGTACTCACACACACACACACACACACACACACACACACACACACACACACATATATATATATATATATATATATATATATATATATATAATATATATATCAACATAGGTTTTGCCATGGAGGAAAAATGAAAGGCGAGAGAGCCAAGAACTTTCGGTCTAACACGACCTAAGTAAAGGGTCGTGTTAGACCGAAACTTCTTGTCTCTCTCGCCTTTCATTTTTCCTCCGTGGCAAAACCTTTATTTATACATAGCATCACTTTTTATATACTTCGTGATCAAGTTATTCTATATATATATATATATATATATATATATATATATATATATATATATATATATATATATATATATATATATATATGTATATATATATATATATATATATATATATATATATATATATATATATATATATATATATATATATGTGTGTGTGTGTGTGTGTGTGTTTGTGTGTATGTGTGTATGTGTGTAGTATTTGTATAAATATATGTGCGCGCGCGTGTACTTCGTGTTCGCATAGTGAAGCAACCCCTACCTAAAAAATCAGTACAGTTACAACTAGAAAAGTATCTACTGTTGTACTTTCCAAGTATGTAGATGTTCGAAAGCTTCATTAAAAAAATTCGAATTGCAAGTTAGCAAAAGCTCGTCTATTTCCTGAGAGATGGAAATCAACAATCAAAAAGTAAATACCGAAAAAGGCAAGCTGACATAAGGACATGGATTTTTAGCATCATAAATAACCTTATGAGATTTTATAGTGATAGCGACCATACCACTAAAGAAAAGCCAGTGAGACGAACTACCTAATGTCCTTTGCCTGCCCAGACCTGCGCAAAGAAGAAAAATGAATAGGTAGACCATCAGACCTGACTCCAGTAGGACGGAAGGTTATAAAAATGGAGAAACAAATGCAGGATGAGAATTCCAAAGTTTGGCAAGGGAAGGAAAGTCGCAGTAAATATGAGAAGAGGGGCATTACGATAAACTGTATTTTCTGGATGATATATCAATCAAAGATAATCTCTAACATTTTTTGTGTTTATGCAGTTGCCTTTTGTATCTAATCCCAATCCAGAAACTCCATTACTCATCTTTTTCTTTTTTCTTGATCTATTAAACTGTAACATCATTAATCTATCATTATGTTTCCATCAGCGCTTGTCTTATTCTTTCGTTTGAACTTGAAAGGAGTAAGTTTCCTTTTTTACATAAAATTTCAACAACTATCGTTTCTAATTTGTAATCGAAAAATTTCGATTTCCTTTTTTAAATTCATCAGGATCCGTAACTTAAAACTGGTCGTATCAGAATATTACAGCTGTTACAACCTTCAGCTGGCAAAATTAAATACCCGACAAATGATTCTCTCTCTCTCTCTCTCTCTCTGTAACGCGTGGAAAATAAGGATAAAACAATTCTCAGCACCATCCGATTCCTCTGAAGTAGCAGGAGGTCATAGAATTCTCTTTGCCATGTATAAAAAAGGGGCATATGCTGCGTGTGTGTGTGTGTGTGTGTGTGTGTATGTGTGTGCATGTGTGATGTTTACAAAACTGCGTAGAATACAATCGCCAACATCATCCGATCTCCTGCTCAAGAATGCGCCAATAAAAAACGCGTCCTATTGGCCGTTGGAAACAACTATTAGGTCCCCAAGGCCTCTTCCAGTCCAAGATCAACACCATAAAATCGTGGAAGATGGCTTTCCATCCAGCCACTTGCCTCTCGACAGTTTAACGGCTACAAAGGGATGTTTTAACAGGTAGCACACCTCGTAAAATACAGCGTAATGCGTCATCTCTCTTGCTGTATAAGTTTTATGTAGCAAATGGGAGGGATGTATCATGACGTATCAAGCAGAAAAAGCGAAAGCTGGAACGATGACCAATCCACGCCTATTCTCGATTTGCTTCAGAACTGAAAAGCAATGTTTCATATGCATTGATAACAAATGGGAAAGGTTTTGCTAGGGAATTAGGAAATTCAATATTCATATATTTGTCAGGAATACTTCGTTTCAAAATTTGTACTCGGCATCAAAGTCAACAGGTGCTAATTCAATAAAGTTTTCTCTTTAAAATACAAAACTTCGAGACTTCGAGTATCATAAAAGAAAAGGCATTATCGAGATTTATCATAAAAAAGGTAGCTGACTAACCTTTTATATTTCTGAAAAATAAGATTATAATTATGATTACAGTTTTAACTAGTTCAGGTAGATTATACTCGGAGAGCGAAGCAATTGCATCTCATTCCATATATAGCAGAAACAAAATATATGCGTGGGGTGGGATACTCTTATTGGAAATGTTTTCTCTGGGATAAAATTAAATAGACAACATTAAGGATATTTATTGCAAAAACGTTCTAATCACCCTAATGATGATGTGGAGCAATTACATCTCATTGATTATTTTACATAAAATAGATGAGGGCATTGTATACTAATGTTTTAACAGTCCCTATAGTATCTTTCCTAGGCAGAATAGCACGGAAAATATCACAAAATAAAAAATACCTAAGAACATCAATAAAACTTAGTTGACGAGAGATCAATCTTTTGATAGGAAAAGCAAAAAAGCCAAATAATTATTAGGATAAGAAAATGAACTGAGAGACTCCGAAAATTAGATAACTTTTGTGAAGAGCAAATATCTTGTGGTAAAGAGAAAGGAGACAAAAGATGGAAAAGTTGGCATTTACTCATATAACTTCATTTGATAGTAATTTAAATCAGGTGAGTAATATTTCAGTAATTCTCAACATTTTCCTGCAGTTGTTGAAACGCTCTGTACACCTACATATGACTTAGCTCTTTTTATTTTTTTTTAACATGCAGCTCAAGTTAGGAGGCGTTGTGAGTTGAGTTGAGTTGAGTATAAAAATCAGGCCAAAGGCCAACGCTTGGGACCTATGAGGTTATTCAGCGCTGAAATGGAAATTGACAGTAAAAGGTTTGAAAGGTGTGACAGGAGGAAAACCTCTTCGTGGAAACTTTTTGGGAAGTTCAGCCCTCATTATTAAATTGAATATATGTAATTAAGTCGAATACCTGTGATGTTTGAAACCGAAGAATTTTACCATTTTTACCGAATTTCTACCAGGAATCAGAAGCCAGAAACCAGTAGTTTAGATGCTTCGACAGGAATTTAAAGATTTGCATTTGAAAATTTCCTCTCGTAACAGAAAACTATACATTTTAGGCAATCTGTTACAGATCCGCAGCTGTTAATTATCATTGTTAATTAGTACGCTGTTATTATCATTGTTTCCGATATATAACTTCTTTCTATGTGTAAGATTGAATATTTTGAATGAAAACAGTATTAAATCACACATGCCCATTCCATTCCCTCAGAATTCTAAAGGGTTATGCCTTCCAATTCGACATCAACTCGGTAGATGTATAGAATCGTGATTTGATACTGTTTTCATTCATAATATTAAAATCTTAAACATAGGAAGAAGTTATATATCGGAAACAATGATAATAACAGCGTACTAATTAACAATGATAACCAATTCAAGAATGAGATCGACTATGCTTCTCTGATATATGCTAGCAATGTGTCAAAAATGATTGGTCATTAAAACCCGCTTCCTCCCACGCAGTAACCCCGTTATCACTCAATTGTTTTCGCACAGGAGAAACCCCCGTGACGTATCATCATGGCCACCGAGGGGGGGCGTTGATGAAATATTTTGAAAAATCTTTTTATTCTAAATTTGTTTTGCGTGATAAATGCACCGCGCGAGGTATAAAATTGTATTGTCTATTATGCAGTGATTACTTGTCGGGGTCCGTAATGAATGCATCTATCTTGCCATGCAGGGAATAATGTTTTTGTTAATTTTGGTTAAATAGGTTGGCACAGGGCCTCCGTTTTACTTAAATGCATATACGAGTGTGTACTATCAATGCTTTTTAAATGATTTGAGGGCGAATGTGACTGACTAGTAATTACGATTACTCGTTAACATATCAGGGTTTTAATTCGTGATATTGTAGATAATGTTTACTTTATACTGAATCTATTTATCTTAGACTTTAGTTCTATCTGCTGAAATGGCAACCATACCCTTCTTTCTTTTCGCTGACATTTTTGCAATGTCTTTCCCATAGGATTCGAACGAACAATGGGTAAGAGACTGAGATGATCGAATCATTAATTAGTCGGGACCAAAATAATTCCATATATAATTTGCTAACATGAGTGGGATGGCATTTCAAGTGGAATGGGGAGTTCCGTCCTACATACTTCGCATTCCAAGTAGATTCACATCAACCGTGCATTTGATGTCTAGGCCAGTCCCTGACGACGCTCCTGATTGGCTGTTGATAAGCCAATCACAGGGCTAGAATCTCTCAGTCTCTCGAGAGAGTTCACATAGACAGGATGTATGTTTCACCTGTCCTAAGGGATACTTTTGAAAGACATCCCTCAGGAGAAGTGGGACATAGATCCTACCCATGTGAACTCTCGAGAGAGACTGAGAGTTTCCAGCCCTGTTGATTGGCTTAGCAACACCCAATCAGGAGCGTCGTTAAGACTGGCCTGGACATCAAATGCATGTTTGATGTGAGTCTACTATTGTACATTTCAAGAATTTGTGACCTGAGACGAGATTTGCGTTTCGCGTTTGAGAGGAATATTGCAGACTAGAATAAAAACAAGTAAAACATCTAACTTCAGTAGCTTTAAGAGCTGAAGGTGGAATGTGCTGAAGGACAGACAAAGACGTCACAATAGTATTATATATATATATATATAATATATATATATAGTATATATATATATATATATAGTATATATATATATATATATATATAGATAATATATATATATATATATATATATATGTGTAATGTTATCTGTGTGAATATTTTATGTTGGGATGCTGCGAAAGTAACGATGCACAAATCACTTGATCTGCAAATTTCAAATAATATTCGTGCAGACTTCATCTATTTCAGAATGCTACACATTAGCTCGGGAATTCCGTCTAATCTTCTAATTACACTATCTTCTAAGTCTTCCATATTAAAGGTTAGTCCTCAAGCTCTTGCTTTAGTTATGCGCTTTTTTCTCTCCGCTCTTTTTTTTTTGTGTTTAAATTGAAATCATATACTTCTGTGAAGATTGTCATTGCAAGCGACGCTATTTCAGTTAATTCAGGCAAAATGCGTCCATTTACTGATAACAACATGTAAATACACACCATGAGCAGACAAATATCAATTTCATCTTAATATAGATGGCGTACAGGTAAAGGACTTCGCGTATAACTATCATGTGAAAATGTGATCATTCAAAGCATCATACATTCAAAATAATGTAACAAAATACAAAGGATGAAAACAATGACAGAATACTTCCACAACTTCGATTGCGCGATCTGTCGATCTACACGAAATATAACAACATTTACCACGAATGATTTTTTCGAATTCATTCTGCTTGAAAAGGGAATGTTAGATATTTATTAATTGTAATTATGATTCATTTCCTTACAATGGTTTACACCTCAAACGCTAATTCAGTATCTATTTTTATTTATGAGGTAAATTTTCTACGCTAAGAGTGACTGCAATGATGAATTTAATTGGCATCTGTCATTCTGGCTGTCAGTTTTGTAACTGGTGTTTTGTTCAGTTTTGTCCATCATTTCACTTTTCTTCTTTTGCTTTATTGTAGACTGGCGTTTGTTTTGCTGAATCATATCGTGTTTGTGTACACAGAATTTTGTTTGGTAGTTGCGCACCATGTAATCAGTTTATATTGTTTTCTCTGTTTTTTTTTTTTTTTTTTTTTTTTTTTTTGTTTTTTTTTTTTTTTTTTTTTTTTTTTTTTTTTTTTTTTTGCATGTGTGAGGATGATATGATATTCCAGTTTATCTGATATTTTATGTTCGCTTATTCTGAATAATAATAATAATAATAATAATGATAATAATAATAATAATAAAATAATAATAATATAATACTAATAAATAATAAAACAAAGATTCGATACTGGCTCAAAAACTCAAGGCTGCAGAAGGAATGTTTAGGGGGACAAAAGACCAGCTCCTGATTGACAAAATGGTAAGGAAGAACAGTAGAAGGAAAACCAACCTAAGCATGGCATGGATACTATAAAAAGGCCTTCGACATGATACCACACACATGGCTAATAGAATGCCTGAAAATATATGGGGCAGAGGAAAACACCATCAGCTTCCTCAAAAATTCATTGCGCAACTGGAATACAATACTTACAAGCTCTGGAATAAGACTAGCAGCGGTTAATATCAGGAGAGGGATCTCCAGGAAGACTCACTGTCCCCACTACTCTTCGTAGGTAGCCATGATTCCCAATGACAAGAAAAAGTACTACAGAAGATAGATGCCGGGTACCAACTCAAGAAAAGAGGCAACAGAATCAACCATCTGATGTTCATGGACGACATCAAGCTGTATGGTAAGAGGATCAAGGAAATAGGTATCCTAATCCAGACTGTAAGGATTGTATCTGGGGACATCAGGATGGAGTTTGGAATAGAAAAATGCGCCTTAGTCAACATACAAAAAGGCAAAGTAACGAGAAACTGAAGGGATAAAGCTACCAGATTGGAGCAACATCAAACACATAGATGAGACTGGATACAAATACCTGGGAATAATGGAAGGAGGGGATATAAACACCAAGAAATGAAGACACGATCAGGAAACAATATATGTAGAGACTCAAGGCGATACTCAAGTCAAAACTCAATGCCGGAAATATGATAAAAGCCATAAGCACATGGGCAGTGCCAGTAATCGGATACAGCGCAGGAATAGTGGAATGGACGAAGGTAGAACTCCGCAGCATAGATCACAAAACCAGGAAACATATGACAATACACAAAGAGCTACACCCAAGAGCAAATACGGACAGATTATACATAACACGAAAGGAAGGAGGGAGAGGACTACTAAGTATAGAGGACTGCTTCAACATCGAGAACAGAGACTGGGGCAATATCTGAAAACCAGTGAAGACGAGGTGCCTAAAGAGTGCATGGGAAGAAGGACTAATAAAAGTAGACGAAGACCCAGAAATATAACAGACAGGAGAATGACAAACAGAACAGAGGACTGGCACAACAAACCAATGCACGGACAATACATGAGACAGACTAAAGAACTAGCCAGCGATGACAATTGGCAATGGCTACAGAGGGGAGAGCTAAAGAAGGAAACTGTAGGAATGATAACAGCGGCACAAGATCAGGCCCTAAGAACCAGATATGTCCAAAGAACGATGGACGGAAATAAATTCTCTCCCATATGTAGGAAGTGCAATACGAAAAATGAAACCATAAACCACATAGCAAGCGAATGCCCGGCACTTGCACAGAGCCAGTACAAAAAGAGGCATGATTCAGTGGCAAAAGCCCTCCACTGGAGCCTGTGCAAGAAACATCAGCTACCTTGCAGTAATAAGTGGTACGAGCACCAACCTGAGGGAGTGATAGAAAACCATCAGGCAAAGATCCTCTGCGACTATGGTATCAGAACAGATAGGGTGATACGTGCAAATAGACCACACGTGACGTTGATTGACAAAATCAAGAAGAAAGTATCACTCGTTGATGTCGCAATACCATGGGACACCAGTGTTGAAGAGAAAGAGAAGGAAAAAATGGATAAATATCCAGATCTGAAAACAGAAATAAGAAGGATATGGATATGCCAGTGGAAATCGTATCCCATAATCAGGAGGAGCACTAGGCACGATCCCTAGATCCCTGAAAAGGAATCTAGAAAAACTAGAGGCAAAAGAGTGTGGTTCTAGAAGCGGCTCACATAGTAAGAAAAGTGATGGACTCCTAAGGAGGCAGGATGCAACCCGGAACCCCACACTATAAATACCACCCAGTCGAATTGGAGGACTGTGATAGAGAGAGAAATAATAATAATAATAATAATAATAAAAAATAATAATAATAATAATAATAATAATAATAATAATAATAATAATAAACAACACAATAGAAGATGTAAAACAGAGGCTTAAGGCCAAAGCACATAAGATCCAACGGTACACGAACAGGAATAAGGGATACCAACAGAACAAACTATTCGGAACCAACCAGAAAAGACTATACAGCCAACTAAGAGGGGAAGACAACCACCCAGAAATTCCTGAAGCCGAACCAAGTAAGAGACTCTGGGAAAACATATGGAGCAATCCGGTATCACACAACAAACATGCAACATGGCTCCAGGAAGTCAAGGAAGAAGAAACAGGGAGAATAAAACAAAGATTCACAGAGATCACGACAGACACAGTCAGACACCAACTAAAGAAAATGCCAAACTGGAAAGCCCCAGGTCCCCCGATGAAGTCCATGGATACTGGCTGAAAAACTTCAAGGCCCTACACCCACGAATAGCAGAACAACTCCAGCATTGTATCTCAAATCACCAAGCACCCAAATGGATGACCACAGGAAGAACATCCTTAGTACAAAAAGACAAGAGTAAGGGAAATATAGCCAGTAACTACAGCCCTATCGCCTGCCTACCAATAATGTGGAAGTTACTAACAGGTATCATCAGTGAAAGGCTATATAACTACCTAGAGGAGACAAACACCATCCCCCACCAACAGAAAGGCTGCAGAAGGAAGTGTAGGGGCACGAAAGACCAGCTCCTGATAGACAAAATGGTAATGAAGAACAGTAGGAGAAGGAAAACCAACCTAAGCATGGCATGGATAGACTATAAGAAAGCTTCGACATGATACCACACACATGGCTAATAGAATGCCTGGAAATATATGGGGCAGAGGAAAACACCATCAGCTTCCTCAAAAATACAATGCGCAATTGGAATACAATACTTACAAGCTCTGGAATAAGACTAGCAGAGGTTAATATCAGGAGAGGGGTCTTCCAGGGCGACTCACTGTCCCCACTACTCTTCGTAGTAGCCATGATTCCCATGACAAAAGTACTACAGAAGATGGATGCCGGGTACCAACTCAAGAAAAGAGGCAACAGAATCAACCATCTGAGTTCATGGACGACATCAAGCTGTATGGTAAGAGCCATCAAGGAAATAGATACCCTAATCCAGACTGGTAAGGATTGTATCTGGGGACATCAAGATGGAGTTTGGAATAGAAAAAATGCGCCTTAGTCAACATACAAAAAGGCAAAGTAACGAGAACTGAAGGGATAAAGCTACCAGATGGGAGCAACATCAAACACATAGATGAGACAGGATACAAATACTTGGGAATAATGGAAGGAGGGGTTATACAAAACCACCAAGATGAAGGACACGATCAGGAAAGAATATATGCAGAGACTCAAGGCGATACTCAAGTCAAAACTCAATGCCGGAAATATGATAAAAGCCATAAACACATGGGCAGTGCCAGTAATCAGATACAGTGCAGGAATAGTGGAATGGACGAAGGCAGAACTCCGCAGCATAGATCAGAAAACAAACCAGAAACATATGACAATACACAAAGCACTACACCCAAGAGCAAATACGGACAGACTATACATAACACGAAAAGGAAGGAAGGAGAGGACTACTAAGTATAAAGGACTGCGTCAACATTGAGAACAGAGCACTGGGGCAAATATCTGAAAACCAATGAAGACGAGTGGCTTAAAGAGTGCATGGGAAGAAGGACTAATAAAAGTAGACGAAGACCCAGAAATATACAGACACCGGAGAAAGACAGACAGAACAGAGGACTGGCACAACAAACCAATGCACGGACAATACATGAGACAGACTAAAGAACTAGCCAGCGATGACATTGGCAATGGCTACAGAGGGGAGAGCTAAAGAAGGAAACTGAAGGAATGAATAACCAGCGGCCACAAGATCAGGCCCTAAGAACCAGATATGTTCAAAGAACGATAGACTGGAAATAACATCTCTCCCATATATAGGAAGTGCAATATGAAAAAATGAAACCATAAACCACATAGCAAGTGAAAGCTCGGCACTTGCACAGAACCAGTACAAAAAGAGGCATGATTCAGTGGCAAAAGCCCTCCACTGGAGCCTGTGCAAGAAAACATCAGCTACCTTTGCAGTAATAAGTGTACGAGCACCAACCTGAGGGAGTGATAGAAACGATCACGCAAAGATCCTCTGGGACTATGGTATCAGAACGGATAGGGTGATACGTGCAAACAGACCAGGCGTGACGTTGATTGACAAAGTCAAGAAGAAAGTATCACTCATTGATGTCGCATGCCATGGGACACCAGAGTTGAAGAGAAAGAGAGGGAAAAAATGGATAAGTATCAAGATCTGAAAATAGAAATAAGAAGGATATGGGATATGCCAGATGGAAATCGTAC
>NC_087209.1:67903780-67931280 GCF_015104395.2 Macrobrachium nipponense
AGCGAGAGAAGAGAGAGAGAGAGAGAGAGAGAGAGAGAGAGAGAGAGAGAATGTTACGAAAAAATGCATTTGTCCTGTAAAGCTTTAAGTTAGTATTAACTTTAACTCTCGTCAGATAAACAAAGTGAAAGAGAAATGAACGAATAACCAGCTTGTCCATTAAGGCATCGGGACGATCCAGACAGCACGTCATAGCGATTTGCATACGAAACGAACCTCTGGATCCATTTGCAAATGATTTCTTGCTTTGCGCTGATAATGTGAACTATTTTTCGTTTACTTGGCAGTGCAACACTAATCCGGGGAATATTTCTCATTAAAATCTTTCGTAAAGAAAAGTAGAGTTTATCCTTTTGGCTTTAGAGAAAGAATAATTTAACAGGCAATTTTTTTCTCTATTATTTGTATAATGTATTCGCTCGAGTTATGTCCACTGGGGATAATGCTTTGTCATTCAAATCAGTATATAATCCAGATGAATTTTCATCCTTTCTCACATCACATTGATACAGGCGGGGTCCTTTGGCTATATATATATATATATATATATATATATATTATATATATATATATATATATATATATATATATATATATATATATATATATATATATATATCTATATATATATATATATATATATATATATATATATATATATATATATATATATATATATATATATATATATATATATATATATATATATAGGCGGTGGGGTTGGCGGTGGTGGGGGGGCGGAGGGCTAGAAATCGAAAACTGTCCACGACAGATAATAAAAATCGGGCATCATTTCCATGAAAAATGTCAGGCTACATCCACTTAACCTTGTTAAGTGGATCTCTTTGTGTATATCAGAAATTGCCAAACACTTCCGACGTTGAAAAATGTTGCGATTGTTTTAGCCGAGTGCAATGGAGCCTCCCGGATTTCCTATAAAAGAGGCCATTACAACTTGGATTACTTACTGATTTTTTCTTGCTCAGGCCAAAACAAGATAAGAAAAAAGAAGAAAGGAAAGAAGGGTTAACGTCGACAGAAGTGACGGACATGACGCGTCAAGGGAGATAGGTTATTATTAAGAAAAAGCAGAAGTAGGAAGAGAATTCCAAAGCCTGTCAGCAGAAGGAAATACAGCCACTGAACAGTTTCATCTTGACAGGATTACCGATTCCCTCAAAGTGCTTGTGGGTATAGATCCCTTGACGGGTATAACATGGGCAGGAAGCTTTATAAGATGTTTTCGAATTTGGCATTATTTTATCCACTAATATTGCTACTATAATAACAACAAGATCAACATAGAGCTGTGTTACTGTGCTAAAAATAATGGCTCACAGTGAGGCAGCAGCAAGTGCCGATAAACCAAGCGAATGAAAGCATCAGCATTAACACCATACTCAGCTAAATCAAACTGAATCGCTTTAGCAACTAACAATGAATGACGGGAGTTGAGCCTTCATAAAAGCACTCCACCGCTGTAACTGCTTTATCGAGCAGAGCGCAACTGGAACCATTCCGTTTCCAGCAACGCTTCCAAATGTACCCCTTAATAACGAGACAACATTATTGTTGACGGTTTTTATTATTTTCTCGCTTTTGTGTGATTTGACGGTTAGAATAAAATCGTATTTAAAGACTTGTCACAACTGTCATTTACAAAACTAACATTATTCCTGTGATTTGCGCTATCTGGGAATTGTCAAAGTGAGGATTTAGCAACATGAACTGTTTATATGCTTGTTTGTTTGTTTGTATGGCTTTGTTACCTTGTATGGAACCAGTAGTTATTCAGCAACGGGACCAACGGCTTTACGTGACTTCCGAACCACGTCGGGAGTGAACTTCTATCACCAGAAATACACATCTCTGACCCCTCAATGGAATGCCCAAGAAGTGAACTCGCGGCCACCGAGGTGGCAGGCCAAGACCATACCGATTACGCCACTGAGGCGCTACTGTTTACATGTGTGTGCCCATCATCCCATAGACGAGCCCGCTACTAATGATAACCTTCCCTTCGAAAAGTATATGATTAAGCCACACTTGCAATGTAGGTAGATCAATAGATGGCCAGAGAGACAGACAGACAAATGAATATAGCATAACGTGTGACGATATTTGCAAAGAATTAAATCAAATTAAATACTTTTAAGAGACAGATAGATAGATAGTGTGAAGTTCTTGAAGATGATTTCCATAAGACAAAAATAACCTACACATGCACACTCACAGATATCTCCCCCACTCCGTAAAGTATACATATGAAGTATATCTAAGTTTTACCAGACCCCTAAGCTGATTGGCAGCTCTCCTAGGGCTGGCCCAAAGGATTAGATATTTTTACGTGGCTAGGAACCAACTGGTTTCTTAGCAACGGGACCTACAGCTTATTGTGGGATGCGAACCACATCGAGAAATGAATTTACATCACCAAAAAATAAATTCCTCTGATTTCACGTTGGCACTGAGGGGACGTAAATTATGCAATTTAGTTATGCTTGCAATAGATTTAGTTTGCCATATGCTTTTTGTTTCATTTACAAATATACTTGGAATATGTATTTATGAGAACAAAAATAAACGACACACAAGCAAACTGATAGACAAACAAATACAAAGATAGATTCGTGGAGTGATTACGAAGAAGAAAAATAAAATTCAGGTGGGTCCCAATAAACAGATGTCCATCCTTCGCAGTTCGTCTCTACTCGAGAAAAATAACTTGATAAAGAGACAATTACAATTAAAGGGTTTTTAACGAAAAAATCTCGCATAGTGAAAAAAAAATGATAGAAAATTAATTTCTGTAAGAAAGAAAAAATCTATAAAATCATTGATGGATCTTTCAGTATTATCAAGCAGTCTCAATTTTCTGATGTCAAATACGGCTGAAGCTTTACACATTTAAATATGACGTGGCGTATAATGCACATAAAAGGGGAGTAAACCTGAACTCAATAAACAAATACTGAATTTCTATCGTAAAGTGCCATCGCTATGACAAAAATAATACACTTGCATTAAGAGTAAGCTCTCTCGTCAAATGTTCGTTAAAAATATGAAATATTATTTTCCAAATCACAGTATCGGATGAGTAAGATATCGGGGTTTCCGAAGCCTTATTTTAACATTCTCTCTCTCTCTCTCTCTCTCTCTCTCTCTCTCTCTCTCTCTCTCTCTCTCTCTCTCTCTCTCTCAATCTGCCAAAAAATACATAAAAAAAAAAAAACGCAGGTCAGTTTCGGAGTTAACATGGCGAACTCTTCTTCATAAACCAGCAGGAGTAGCTGTTGTAGGAGACTCATATGATATTTTATTTCCTTACAAACACGCGAACCGATTCATGCATGTCACTAATGACATGTATGCCGTGTTTATGTGTGTCTCCAACATCATCCGATCTCCCTACCCAAGAATATGTCAATAAAAAACGCCTCCAATTGGCCACTGGAGAAAAAGTATTGAGGCTCCAGTCCAGGATCAACTCCATAAAATCCTGGAAGAGGCTTTCCAGACATTATCCAGCCAGGTGCCTCTCTCGACGGTTTACGGCTACAAAGGGAGGTCAGGAAGTACTCTCAGTTTCTCTCGTTTATCTATACAAGGTTTAGATACAACGTTAATAAGAGTAGAGAATGTTATCAGTGTGGTACTTCGGCATGCTGGCATTGCTTAATAGTATTTATATGCTTTCTCTGGCATACTCAGCCGTGTTTTAGCTATATTGGCAATGCCTAAATAAATACATTTAGAAGTGATTAATGAATGTTCTTTCAATCAAGAATACGGAAAAAGTAAAAAATTTATTCTTTCGTAATAAGTTCTTCCTTAGGCGAATGGTTAACGTGCTCGCCTACCATTTCGGTAGACCCGAGTTCGATTCCCGGCTCTGTCGACGTGGAATCAGAGGAATTTGTTTCTGGTGATTAGAAATTAATTTTTCGATTTAATGTGGTTCGGATCCCACAATAAGCTTTAGGTCTTGTTTCTAGGTAACCAATTGGTTCCTAGCCACGTAAAAATATCTAATCCTTCGGGCCAGCCCTAGGTGAGCTGTTAATCAGCTCAGTGGTCTGGTTAAACTAAGATATATTTTACACTTTCGACATGTCTAGGAGTGTTAGTATCGGTAATAAATGAAAATTATACTTGATCCGTCATATTTCGTCATCAGATGAAAAACATTTGCATAGCTTTAATTTTGTTTGTATGGTGTTTTTACGTTGCATAGAACCTGTGGTTACTCAGCAACACGACCAACGGCTTTACGGGACTTCCGAACCACGTCGAGAGTCGAACTCGCGGACACTGAGGTGGCAGGCCAAGACATATCGATCACGAAACTGAGGCGCTGCATTGCTTAATAAGTATATTTCGAAATGATCTACGGAATTTCAATGGACTGATATGTAGGCTATTGGATTTGTATCGGGTTACACACCGCCGAACGCATTTCTCTTATCGACTCCAGGTGGAAGTTCGGTGGCAGAGGAGAAAGCTTTTGTCTCCTTTCCTCTTCGATCTTTCGTGTATTTCCGTGGAAATCTTACTCATAAACTTTAAAGATAAAGAGAAGTCGAGACAATGACTAAGAATTGAAACATATTCACCTGTTCTTTAATACTGACCCGTATTCGGATTCGCTTATATGAGGATTATCCTTTTCTTAATGCTAAGATGATGTATTACATTTATTGAAATGTACATAAGAATAAAAAGTACCATCCGTTTTAATAGGAAGATGTTCTATATTTCCCGGGATAAAAGTGGAAGCACGGAAGGGATTATTCCTTTTAGGTCGGAAATATTTTACATTCATTACAAATCGGATTTAAGCATAAGTGGTTTTAGTTCTTTCAATTGGAATAAGAAATTTTACATTTACTGTAATGCAGTTGGATGTATGAGAGGGGGTGTTCGTATTAACGAGGGAATGAATATATACACTTAATAAAGAGACATATTTCAAAGCACTATCCTTTTCTTAAGCTGAAAAAAGTCAGTAATTGTTGTTAAGTTCAGGGTACGTCATTTTAAATCTTGAGAAATGGTAACTGTCATTATGAATAATTCCTAATCATTTCTCACATAAGAAAGTCAAATATATATTTGAAATGACTCCATTTAAAAAAAAAACACTATAGGACAGAGAGAGAGAGAGAGAGAGAGAGAGAGAGAGAGAGAGAGAGAGAGAGCGTGAGAGAGATCCATTTACATTTCAAAAAGTTACAGCATGTATTTTTCGCTCAACGCCTCTCCTCTAACCTCGCGACTTTCACCAGCGTCTCCTGATGAAAGCTCCTAAGGCCGACTCTTCGTAATTTCAACGACAGTCTCATAATTAGCGAAGGCTTCATCCCCTTGCATCTGAATATGACGTTGTAAAATTGTAGCCACGAGAAGCCGTGAAGGGCTTCTTCCTGGAGTGTTATAACTCGGCAATCCTCTAGGAAATTAACTCACGTTTGTCATCATCGTTGAGATGTTAAGGGGGGAGGAGGGATGTGGAGGTTTTGTGGGTGGCCGGAAAAGGAGGGGGTGGGCACCTCTTAAGATGTGATGGAAACTTGCGGGAAAGGCAAAATTATACGGAAGAAGTGTTCCTTCATTCCTTTTCAAGTTCCATTCAGCCAGGTAATTTTGTTTATTCTCCATCATTTCTTTATGACTATAATAGTTCAGTGTCCATCCCAGCGACATCTGCTTAAAAAGCAAAAATAACGAAGGGGTCACGTTGATGCTGAAGACTGGAAATTATAAATTACAAATTCTACTTTGTTCTTGTGAAAGTTAAGGAAAACTTAGATCATTTGACCTACAAATAAATAATTCTCCTTATTCAATAAACCTAAAAAAAGGTAACATATAGGTTATTAAAAATCAAAAGAATAAAAAAAAGAAATACAAGGAAGACGTGTTACCACATGTCAGTACCACAACAGGTATTTCTTGCTTTTTTAGTTTCTGTTTATATAGAAACCTCAGAACAAACTGTTGAAAGATGATAAAAATCAGAGAAATACTGTTCGAGGGATTACGAGTAAATGGAACCATAAATCTTTTGCTTTCGTTGTAAAAGTATTTCACGAAGACCCAAGTTTATTTTCTTACAAGATACCAACAAACAGAAATACCCACCATCTATTAAAATTATTATTATTTTATTATTATTATATTATTATTATTATTATTATTATTATTATTATTATTATTATTATTATTATTATTAGAAGAAGAAGAAGAAGAAAACTATAATCCCATGAGTCAATAAAATGGAGAAGTAAATCCACAATAGTATGTCTATTGGATTTAATTTTTCCATTATTATTATTATTTTTTTTTTTTTTTTTTTTTTTTGCTCTATCACAGTCCTCTAATTCGACTGGGTGGTATTTATAGTGTGGGGTTCCGGGTTGCATCCTGCCTCCTTAGGAGTCCATCACTTTTCTTACTATGTGTGCCGTTCCTAGGATCACACTCTTCTGCACGAGTCCTGGAGCTACTTCTGCCTCTAGTTTTTCCAGATTCCTTTTCAGGGATCTTGGGATCGTGCCTAGTGTTCCTATGATTATGGGTACAATTTCCACTGGCATATCCCATATCCTTCTTATTTCTATTTTCAGGTCTTGATACTTATCCATTTTTTCCCTTTCTTTCTCTTCAACTCTGGTGTCACATGGTATTGCGACATCAATGAGTGATACTTTCTTCTTGACTTTGTCAATTAACGTCACCTCTGGTCTGTTTGCACGTATCATCCTATCCGTTCTGATACCATAGTCCCAGAGGATCTTTGCCTGATCGTTTTCTATCACTCCCTCAGGTTGGTGCTCGTACCACTTATTACTGAAAGGTAGCTGATGTTTCTTGCACAGGCTCCAGTGGAGGGCTTTTGCCACTGAATCATGCCTCTTTTTGTACTGGTTCTGTGCAAGTGCCGGGCATTCTCTTGCTGTGTGGTTTATGATTCAATTTTTCGTATTGCACTTCCTACATATGGGAGAGATGTTATTTCCATCTATCGTTCTTTGGACATACCTGGTCTTAGGGCCTGATCTTGTGCCGCTGCTATCATTCCTTCAGTTTCCTTCTTGAGCTCTCCCCTCTGTAGCCATTGCCACGTGTCATCGCTGGCTAGTTCTTTAGTCTCATGTATTGTCCGCGCATTGGTTTGTTATGCCGTTCCTCTGTTCTGCTTCTCTTTCTCCTGTCTCTGTATATTTCTAGGTCTTCGTCTACTTTTATCAGTCCTTCTACCCATGCACTCTTGAGCCACTCGTCTTCACTGGTCCTCTATGCTTAGTAGTCCCCTCCCTCCTTCCTTTCGTGTTATGTATAGTCTGTAAGTATTGGTTCTTGGGTGTAGTGCTTTGTGTATTGTCATATGATTCCACGTTTTCTGGTCTATGCTGCGAAGTTCTGCCTTCGTCCATTCCACTATTCCTGCACTGTATCTGATTACTGGCACTACCCATGTTTTTATGGCTTTTATCATATTTCCGGCGTTGAGTTTTGGCTTGAGTATCTTCTTGAGTCTCTGAATATATTTTTCCTGTTCGTGTCCTTCATCTCTTGATGTTTTATATCCCCTCCTTCCATTATTCCAAGGTATTTGTATCCCGTCTCATCTATGTGTTTGATGTTGTTCCCATCTGGTAGCTTTATCCCTTCAGTCCTTGTTACTTTGCCCTTTTGTATGTTGACTAAGGCGCATTTTTCTATTCCAAACTCCATTCTGATGTCCCCAGATACAATCCTTACACTCTGGATTAGGGTATCTATTTCCTTGATGCTCTTACCATACAGCTCGATGTCGTCCATGAACATCAGATGGTTAAGTCTGCTACCGCTTTTCTTGAGTTGGTACCCAGCATCCATCTTCTGCAGTACTTTTGTCATGGGAATCATGGCTACTACGAAAAGTAGTGGGGACAGTGAGTCGCCCTGGAAGATCCCTCTCCTGATATTAACCTCTACTAGTCTTATTCCAGAGCTTGTAAGTATTGTCTTCCAGTTGTGCATTGTATTTTTGAGGAAGATGATGGTGTTTTCCTCTGCCCCATATATTTTCAGGCATTCTATTAGCCATGTGTTAGGTACCATGTCGAAGTCTTTCTTATAGTCTATCCATGCCATGCTTAGTTTGGTTTTCCTTCTCTTACTGTTCTTCATTACCATTTTGTCTATCAGGAGCTGGTCTTTTGTGCCCTTACACTTCCTTCTGCAGCCTTTCCGTCGGTGGGGGATGGTGTTTGTATCCTCTAGGTAGTTGTATAGCCTTTCGCTGACGATACCTGTTAGTAACTTCCACATTATTGGTAGGCAGGTGATAGGCCTGTAGTTACTGGCTATATTTCCCTTACTCTTGTCTTTTTGTACTAAGGATGTTTTTCCTCTGGTCATCCATTTGGGCGCATGGTGATTTGTGATACAATGCTGGAGTTGTTCTGCAATTCTTGGGTGTAGGGCTTTGAAGTTTTTGAGCCAGTATCCATGGACTTCTTCGGGACCTGCGGCTTTCCAGTTGACCATTTTCTTTAATTGGTGTCTGACTTCGTCTGTCGTGATGTCAGTGAATCTTTGTTTTATTTTTCCTGTTTCTTCAGCCTTGAATTCCTGGAGCCATGTTGCATGTTCGTTGTGTGATACCGGATTGCTCCAGATGTTTTCCCAGTCTCTTACTTGGTTCGGCTTCAGGAATTTCTTGGTGGTTGTCTCCCCCTCTCAATTGGCTGTATAGTCTTTTCTGGTTGGTTCTGAATAGTTTGTTCTGTTGTTATCCCTTATTCCTGTTCATGTACCATTGGATCTTATATGCTTTGGCCTCAAGCCTCTGTTTTACATCGTCTATTGTGTTGTTTAGTCCCCTTTCCTGTACTTTGTATTTCTCGTTGAGTTCCTCCCTGGTTTTCTTGTTTCTTCGCCTTTTTTCTGCCATCTCTTTCAGTTTACTTAAGTCAGATCTCATCACCATGATTTGCTTTTCCAGGCACCTTTTCCAAGGCGGTTGCTGTTTTGGTTTCTGTTGGGTTGGTTGTGCTGGTGGTGTTGGTGTTCGAATCCCCATCAGTTTTGCTACTAATCTTGCTCCGGCAAATGTCAAGTTATTTGTTTCTGTGATATTGGTGGTGTGCATTAGTCTCATTATTTCATTGACCTCACTTGTTTTCTCCCTTCTTGGTGTTGTAGGCTTTCATGGAGGGGATCTTTGGTTTCTCTGTATCTGGCTTCATCCATTGTCTGATCTTTTCTATCCATTCCGTCCTGTCTGTTACTACGTCGGTGTTTCTTCGTATGTCGTTGTTTGATACCTCATCATCCATGTCGTCTTCTGTGGCATCGTCTCTCAGTTCGTCTTCTTGTAATTCGTTGCCGTGTGTCATTTCCCTTTCCAATTCCTCTCTTTCTGTTGGGAAGATCCAGTTCTTTTTCTTTATGTTCCTTACTTGGTCTGCCAGCCTCTGCTCTGTTGGGGGTGGGGGGTGTTATTCCTCTCATTCCATCTAGATGTTGACCAACCTTCTTCTATATTCTCTCTCCGTCGGGTTGCTTCTGATGTAGCATCTCCATATTTCCTTATTTTCTTCTCTTGTCCATTTCTTCCTCTGGTTTGCTTCTGTAGCTCCAGTCTCTGGTTGTTGGTTACTGTTGCTGTGGTGGTCAGTTGCTGGATGACGACCTGACCGTCTTCCCTTCAATTGGACTGAATACCTGCCTGCCGGACGAAGCTCCTCTGTTGCCAGAGGTTCCATTTACGTCGTTGTCGTTTAATCCTTCATTTCTTTCCATCATTGCTGAGTTTTGCTATTTAACCCATAGCTGGACCCTACCCCATCAGGAATAGGTACTCATTTACAACTGAGTAGATTGAGGAAATTATGGTAAAGATCCTTTCCCAAGGAATCAACGCCGAGGAGAGCGGTCACCCATCCAACGACTGACCAGCCCCAATGTTGCTTAACCAGTCAATTGACGGCCTAACCCACTCTGCCACGGCGCCACATTATTATCGGCATCTATTATTATTATTATTATTATTATTATTATTATTATTATTATTATTATTATTATTATTATTATTATTATTATTATTATTATTATTCCACAAAATTAAACCAACATTAACATATCAAGTAACCTTCAACAGCATATCATTCCTACATCCCAAAAATATAAAAAATGAAAATACAAAACAAGCTAAAAATAGATCATGCAACTACAAAAAAAATCCATATAGTTCAAACAACAATATTAGTTTACTACAAAGCCAGTTTACTAGAAAACGAAATGAGAATGTAAATGAAATGACAGACAAACCTGGACAAAACGCCAGTTATAAAACTGACAGCCATAATGAAAAATGCCAATTAAAATAGTTTTTTCCAATCAATCTCACCATCGGAAATTATTCCATAAAAATCTAGATCATAGATAAATATTTGGGATACAAAACATTATATGAAAGTGAATCATAAATACAATAATTAAATAACTAGCCTTTGCTTTTCAATCAGAATGATTTAAAAAAGGGAAAAAAATTCATGGCCAATATCTTGTATATATTATCGTGTAGATCGACAGTTCGTCAAAACTAAGACCTTACTTTAAAATAGGCGTTATCATCATTATTATTATTATTATGGTGCATTTTCTTATCTTTTAGTTCTGCACAATATTGTATACTTTATGTTCCTCTGTATTTTCAAGAGATAGTAAAACGTGCAATTCATTACCTTTCAGAACTATTATCATAAAATGAAATTAATATTTGTCTACACATCGTGTTTCTGTATTGTATTATTAGTATTATTATCATTTGGAAACATTCCTCCCGAAGCAACTAAAATGATAATTATTGACAACGTCCACAGTATAACCAGCATTCAAGTGAAAACGAAAGAACAGAAAAAGAAATAATAAAAAGGGGTGGGGGGCTATGGGGTCTAGCCTATAATTATGTAAGACTTGAACAAATAGGGTATGCAGACTAGAGACGTAGCAATCTGAGATGGATGGTGTCCGCATGAATAATATTTGACATTTCCATGTAAAGTTATCCCTGTGCTTTTACTTTCATATAACGCCCTAACATAAAGTATAGTCACCGTAGCTAACCTTCCACAGGGCAATATAATTCATTTTATTATTCTAGTTTGTAGCCATAACAAAAATATTGAATATTCCTCTCCAATACATAAAACCAAATTAAGAGAGCATTCCGTGAAAGGCGCAATCTCATTCTGTAGCTCATTTGTTGTGTCTAATGTCTCACGAATTCTTGTATTATCCTACACACATTTATTTCTGAATTTCCCTAAAAAGCTTTAGAAAGCGAAATATGAAAAACGGAATTCTCCATCCCAGTTGAGGTTCGATCACACAGATGTTTCGAAACTAAGAATGGAATTATTTTTCCCTCTAGCATTGTTGCACTAATCTCAGTCTTAACCAGTGTTTGTTCGAATCTCAAGGAGAAGGAGAAATGCTTTATTTACATTCTATATATATTAAGCAAAACCAAGCGTTTAGAAGGGCATGGCTCCTTTTTCAGTAGACAAAACTGGTGTATATGACGAACAGATTCAACATAAAGCATATCACAATATCACAAATTAAAAACCTGGTATGTTATCGAGAATTCATAATTACTAGTCAGTCACATTCGCCCTTAAATAATTGGGAAAGTTTTGTTACTTCACGGGAAAGCAGAGGCTCCATATGCCAATCTATTTAACCAAATTAACAAGAGCATTATTTCCTGCCTGGCAAGATGGATGCATTCATTTCGGATCCCGACAAGTAATCACTGCTTAATAGACAAAACAATTTTATACCTCGCGCGGTGCATTTATCACGCAAAACATATTTAGAATACGAGGGTTTTTTCAAAATGTTTCATCAACGACCCCCTCGACGGCCATGATGATACGTCACGGGTGTCTCTCTTGTGCAAAAACAATGGAGTGAAAAACGGGAGAGGTGGGTGAGCGGAAGAGGGTTCTAATGAACAATCATATTTGACGAATTGCTGGCATCTATCACAGAAGCAAATTAGATCTCATTCTTGTGTTGACTATCGTCGTTATCTCCTTTCCATCACCTCAGAATTTTAAAGGTTCATGTCTTCTGTTTCGACGTCCACTCCATCATAACTCGGCATGTAAATTCAGTCACTTAATACTGTTTCGATTCCAACCCTTAAAATCTCTCTCTCTCTCTCTCTCTCTCTCTCTCTCTCTCTCTCTCTCTCTCTCTCTCTCTCACACACACACATACACACACACACAATGGTTATTTAGGAACCCGTCTCAAGACTTTAGCTTCCCAAAATAGAAGTTGAGCATCTGTTACTAAGAGTAAAATTCAAAGATTTTTTTCTTCTTACGGTAAGAACGTATAAATCCAACTACTACAGGGAGCACAGAAAGTTCAATTTATCCTACATGGTCTTCGTTCGAGTTAACTTCATTTGGATGACTAATCTAAACAGGAAGGTGACACTACCCTATTTGTGAGAGAAAAAATACGGGACGATGGACATTCTAGAGATACAAGTCCCTGATAGAGAGAACTAAATCTGAAGAATCGTCTGGTCACATTCACCGATTTTGAACATCGTAGTTTTCCGAGGGACTTCTTAACATCTCTATTTTCTAAGATTTTTAAATTGCTTCTCTAAACAAAAACCTCGAAATCTCAAAGGAACTGAGCAAAAGTAATCTTTATAGATGAAGCTCAAATACTGAAGTTAGTGCGTAACGTATTTCAATTTCAATGCAAATAAAGATATATTTCTGCTTATTAGTACATCTGTTGAATTAAGATACTTTTTTATCTTCAATAGATTTGAAATATGGACATCGTCACCTTAGTTACGTATTAAGGTTCTTAAAGCTTTATATGCTGTTATACACAGATTCTGCAGGTCATATTCAATAGTTCGGTGTCTTCAGATACATATTTGAAGTAATGATGACAAGACCTAGTTACTAAAGAAAAAGTTTACGAGAAAAAACTGAAACTGCTAAAAAAAATTGGTAAAAATTGTAAACAGCTTCGATTACAAACATCATCAATATTTATCTAAATTCCATCTATTAATGAGGACTGGAGTTCCCTTAAAAAAGTTTCCATGATAGAATTTTTGTAAAACAAGTGTGTGATGGTGAAAGTAATCTCGCCTTATGAAGTATTTTGTCTTTTTGTTCAATGGTATGGTGTTTTTACGTTGCATGGAACCAGAGGTTATTCAGCAACGGGACCAACGGCTTTACGTGACTTCCGAACCACGTCGAGAGTGAACTTCTATCACCAGAAATACACATCTTTCACAACTCAATGGAATGCCCGAGAATCGAACTCGCGGCTCACCTTATGAAGACCAGTGCTTCATAAGCGGGTGTTTCATACCCAAACCTCAGTTTTGGGTTTTCTGGCGTGTAAGAACGACCATAACAATGATAAAATCTTGGGGCGAAGATGAAGCCGACAAGCAAAAGTATTGGATTTATCAAAAGGAGTAAGTCATTGCTTTAAAAAAGAAACCTACTTATATGAGTCGAGTTCTCTGCTAATAACTAAAATCTAATTCAAAAGCCTTCCAACTTCAGCAGCATCTTATACAAAAAGCAATAGAAAAGGAGGAAAGTCATATGTAAGGAGACCGAATGTTTCAGCAACTGAAGGAAATGTTGAAGACATCAGACAAATTACTGGTGATTTTCAATGTGTGACACAAAGTTAACAAAAGCTAACCGATCCATCGTTGAACTCCTTTCTCATTACCAGACGATTTCCGATTTTCACAAAACTTATCTAATTTACGAACTTCTCAGTTCATTTTCTTACGCTAATAACTACTATATGACTCTTTTGCTTTTCCTGACTGAAGATTATTAATCTCTCGTCAACAAAGTTCCATTGATGGTCGTAGGAAATTCTGTTATATTTTCCTTTCTTTCCGTGCTGCTCAGCCCAAGAGTGATACTAAAGGGACTGTTAAAACATTAGTTTACCATGATCTATTTTATGTAAAATAAACAATGAGATGTAATTGCTTCAAATTATTATTAGAGCGATTTAAAAGGCTTTGCAAAAACTACCTAGTAATGATAATAGGAATAATCTTTTCCAGAATGATAAAAGGATGATTGTCAGTTGCCTTCTCTCAAATTTGGCCCAGGGTAAGCTTCACGAAAAGGGACACCCTAAACTAAGTTGCGAATACTTTTTGTCATGCTCACCGTCACACAACTCTAGAAAACTTCTGTCCTTTCCTGATACCTGGAGCTTTATTCTTTAAAGGGAAAACTTTATTGAATTGCCAATTCTTGACTTTGACGCATAAAGTCAAACCTTTATTGAATTACCATTTGTTGACTCTGACGCAGAGTACAAATTTCGAAACGAAGCATTCTTGGCCAAGATATAAAAATTCACCTTCCTCATTCTCCAGCAAAACCTTTCCCAGTTGCTATCAGTGCAAATGAAACACCACTTTTAGTTCTGAAGCTAATCCAGAAATGTCGTCGTTTCAGCTTTCAATGATTCTGCTTGAAATGCCGTTGACACATCGATCCCACTTGATAAATGAAATATATATAGCAGGAGAATTTATGCATTGCACTGTAATGATCGAGGTGTGTTGCGTCTCAAAACAGAATAAAATTATATACAACTTTACCACTTATGTTGACTTGCATTGCAAAAGCCTTCCAGAAGTGATAAAGAGTTTATTGACAATTGGCCTGATGAGAGCGCAAACCAGAAGGACATGGAAGAGTTTGGTGCGAGTGGATGTTGCAGAAAGAAAGTGTTGATGGTAATAATCGTAAGAGCCTAAATAAGTATGAAGATAATTTCTTGACGCGGTGCTGGTTCATATAATGTTACCGGAGACGTCTGAATGTAAAAATTAACATTAATGATAAATATTTCTTACAATACTTTGAAAAATAAACTTAGAAGGTATTATTAAGAGAGCTCAAAATACCTTAACAAATGAACTCAAAGCTAGTAATGATATACCTTACAATAATCTTAAGAATACTTGCAAACTTAGTAATACAATACCTTAAGGATTTCCTCAAAACAAACAAATAAACAAACTGCACAGCGCGGTAATGTATACACTCAAAATCGAGATTGCAATAACTTGTCACACCCTAATGAATAAATTCAACAGCAATTCAAGTTGCAAAGTCCTCTTTTACAGGAGAGTCAGTGAGGCTCAATAGAACTCTCCTAAAAATAAAAAGAAAAAAGAAACAAAAAATCACGAAATTTTTCGATGTCCGACGCATTTTGCAATTTCTGATGCACCCAGAGAGATCCACTTAACAAAGTTAAGTGATGTACCCCTGACATTTTTTATCGAAATGATGCTCGATTTATTATCCGCCGTCGACAATTCTCGATTTCCGGCTGAAATTATGGGAAAAAATGGCTTAGACCCAACGGACGCCGCCTGAATAAATGCGATGTGTGGAAGGATGGAAATTTATCTCGATTTTACCATGAATTTAATGAGGGTGCATTATCCTAGACAGACATAACTCCCGCGAATATATTACACGAATGAGATTTTTAAAAAATACCTTTTAAATAATTATTCCTCTAAAGCTAGAAAAAGAAACTCTACTTATATATCTACGAAAACGTTAAATAGATATTTCCCACATTATCGTTACACTGCAAATTAAAAGAAAGTATCTCCCATTATCAGCGCAAAACAAGAAATCATTTGCAAATGGATCCAGAGGTTCGTTTCGTATGCAAATGGCTATGAAGTGCTGTCTGGATCGTCCCGATGATTTCATGGACAAGCTCTTTATTCGTTTATTTCTCTTTCATTCCGTCTATCTGACGACAGTTAAAGATAATACTAACTTAAAACTTCCCAGGATAAATGAATCTTTGCTATAAAGTCTCTCTCTCTCTCTCTCTCTCTCTCTCTCTCTGTAGCCAGCGGCAGGGACATCTTACTGATTTTTTTCTTGTCTTGGGCAAAAGAAAATAAGGAAACAAAAGAAAGGAGGGAAGCGTTATCCACGATACAAGTGGTAGTCGTCATGCCAATACAAAGAGACGTTATTCTTCTGGAAAACCCGAAGCATGATGAGAATTCCGAAGCTTGTCAGCTGAAGGAAAGAAAAGCCACTGAACAGTTCCATCTGGGCAGGATTATCGATTTCCTGAATGAGAACTTTTCAAAAGTATTTTCACATTCAGATTTTTCTTTTATTCATTATATTGTCACTGGCACAATAACAACATTATCACAAAACTGTTGGGCTACGCACGAGGTAATGGGCCAGAGTGAGGCCCGAGTGCTGATAGAGAAAGCAAGCGAATGAAAGCATCAACATCGACACTACTACATTCAGCTAAATCAAACCGAATCGCTTTCATAACTCACTGTGAATGACAGGAGCTGACCCTTCATAAAACCACTCCACCTCTGTATCTGCTTTATGGCGAAGAGCGGAATGGGAGTCATTCCGTTTCCAGCATCGTTTCCATCCAAAGCAGAACTCGGCTGAAAAGGTTCCCTTTCAGAGTTTATTCACACATGTTTTAACCCACAGATGTGTACTCCTTAATAAGAGGCTACAGTCATCTTATTGGAACTGACATGTGATTTTACGGTTAGGATAAAATCGTATTGGTGACTCACCACTATTAGTATCTACATATTTACACAAAATATCTTTCCCAAGATTTCTGGTGTTTGTGAATTACCTAAGTTACTATTTAGTTAACATGAATTTTCCGTATATCAATGTCCATCGTTCCAAGGTTTTAAACAAATGCAAACACGCCGAGTTACGAAAATGGATTGAATATATAAATTTTCGTTTCATAGTGCATGAATTGATAAATAAAATTAAGCGAAGGTTCCATGACTTTGAAAACACAATATTCCTCGTATCGCTATTCAAAGAAAAATGAGACTTTTGATCGTTTTCGAATACTATGAGAGTAAGTTTTAGCCACCACTGAATAATATATATTTAATTTATTTATACCAAGTTATCTTTGTCAAATATATATTACAATGTCACTTAAATAAAGTTATTGCAGAATAGTTTATGACATCAAAAATTACTGAATTCATGAAACATGATAAATAATGATAAAAGATAACAGAGGTGACTAAATATACCTGTACTTTGGAATAATGCCCTAAGAGCTTGTAAAACATTGTCTAAGGTGAAATACCTGACCTGAAATCTGCTGTTTCACCATCCAGACCTTATAATTACCGGTCAAATCCTCTTAGGACCTCTAACTATCGCATTTCCTGACAATTTACGGAAATAAGCAAATGCTTTACTCTGTGAATTCCCCTTCGACCTTGAAAATCAGAAAATATTAAAGATGTCGGGTGCAAAACAATCACCAACCCGACGCGACGCACATACCTAACAAGTGTCACCTTATATTTATAAAATGACCTCTGTCCATGAAAACTAATTAAAATCATACAAAGAAAATAATCACCCTAGATGGATACAAAGAGCCTGATAATATTAGCTTTCAACAAAGTAGGATGGCAATTAAAAAGCTAAAGTTGATTAGGAAATATCTCAAATACCGGAGATTAACCTTAGGTTCCACTAGGGTTTGCAAGGTTCGATTCTCTTTAATCGCTTTCACACTGTATGTCTTTAAAAAACGCATATCAAATTTCATCGCTACTGCATTAAATTATTAAGGAATTTCATCCAAAACCAAGTGAAACCAAGTGAATTTCATTTTTCAATCTGTCATGAGAAAAACTCAACTGATCTAAATGTTTAGAATTTCATCATTTAAAATTTGGATTCAGCCATTCACAACTCAACAAATGTTTCACTCACACTTCGGAGAGTAGGTAGTGAGTGAATCTCTGATAATTGAAAATCTTCAGCATTCCAGCTTCAAAAGAACGAATCATACTAATAATTCTGCGAGATAAAAGTTATCTACATCGATTGGAACACTGAAGGAATAACGGAGGTTTATATGCTATGATATTTTTTACGTAAAGTACAGTAGTTGACAACATATTTACACATATTCAAATGAAAGGCTCGTTGCCCTCTTTCTCTTATTGTAATTGCTTCTTAATAACAGCAAATGACTTCTATTTTTCCTTTTCCATTATTTGTCCAATTATCAGATTATTTGATTTACATTCTCTTTTGTCTGGCTTGCACAAGTCAACTCACGCTTTTATATATCAGTAAAATAATAAGTATTTCCTCTCTCAATTGCCAGGCACGACCCTCTCTCCTCTCTCTCTCTCTCTCTCTCTCTCTCTCTCTCTCTCTCTCTCTCTCTCATATCCACAAGTACACACATACGCACAAAACATATTACCTACTTGTTTTTTCATCATCCGCTGACAATCTTTCTCTTTTCGCCCCCTACACCAACCTCTCTCTCTCTCTCTCTCTCTCTCTTCTCTCTCTCTCTCTCTCTCTCTCTCTCTCTCAACTAACCACTATGGCGGACTTCACCCACTGCATAAAACATGAGCTAGACGTGAGCCTTCTGAGGGAAATTCGACACCTTTTTCAGATACCCGTTCTGTCGTTACCTTTATTTGACGGTCGAGGATTGACGGATACATTTACTGACAGGATAACCTGAGGTCACAAGAGCAAAGGTTAGAGAAGCCAGGAATGACGCAAGTTTAATGCATTTAATGTATTTTCATCGCTCGAAACCCTCTCAGAGTTCCTTCAGGCAAGTTACGTGGACTAACACGAAAATTAATACAAAAATGTTTGTTTTTGCTTTCAGATTAAAAAATACATCATGTCGCAATTTCAACACATTCTTGTTTTAAGTTTTATCATTGGTTATTTCAATCATGGCTGCCTGTCCATGGCATTCAGTATACTCATAGAAAGCAACGTGCAGGGTAACTCTATTTAGGATATGGAATATATATAATACTATATATATATATAAATATATATATATATATATATAATATATATATATATATATATATATATATAATATATATATATATATATATATATATATATATATATAGAGAGAGAGAGAGAGAGAGAGAGCGAGAGAGAGAGAGAGGATGAGAGAGAAGAGAGAGAGAGAGAGAGAGAATCATTCTAATCGATTTCAGCAGCTTAAAAAGTACATATGTCTGGATTTCTCCTGAATCACTTGATTTTTAAATTGCAAATGTTGAATTATTCAACTGCGACGCCAATGATGAAGTGTCACTGGGGTTCCAAATTCAGTTCAGATGCTGACGTGTCATTGCCATTTCAAGTCCAAAAGATGGTGTCACAGGAGTTTCAGAAAAACTATAAATGCAAAGGCCATTGTGGTGTGAAATCAGAGGCAAACACTGAACTGTCATTGGCTAATATTAAAAAGTCATTTGAATCTGAGTCCAGGGCTAATGTATGTCACTGGAGTTTCAAATCCAATAGAGGACGTCTTTTGATGCCAAAATTCGAAGCAAAATAACACCAAACTTTCACTGGGGTATCAAATCAAATTATGACGTTGAAGCGTCACTCGAATTCTAAATCTGATGGAAATGCTATATAATTATCTAAGAAATCGTAATGGTAAGTTGCCCGATAGTTGTTTTTTTTTTTTTTCTTTTCTTCATAATGAAACTAAGATCACATTTCTCACACAAGGTCAGTGTACATTTCCTTGTTCCTTTAGAAAATTTTCCAATTCAGTGCAAAATAATTTGAGACTGTAACGATAAGTAGCAATATATTCAGTTACTTTTTCTGTTTCTTTTCTCCATAATAATAATAATAATAACTAATAATAATAATAATAATAATAATAATAATATAATAATAATAATAATAATAATAATAATAATTATAATAATATGTGGGAGGCGCGTTGGAGGAGTTGGGTAGGTCGTCAATAGACTTAAGTCAAGTTGCAACATTGGGGCTGGTCAGTCGTTGGATGGGTGACCGCTCTCCTCGGCGTTGATTCCTTGGGAAAGGATCTTTACCATAATTTCCTCAGTCTACTCAGCTGTAAATGAGTACCTATCCCTGATGGGGTAGGGTCCAGCTCTGGGGTTAAATAGCAAAACTCAGCAATGATGGAAAGAAATGAAGGAATAAACGACAACGACGTAAATGGAACCTCTGGCAACAGAGGAGCTTCGTCCGGCAACCAAGTATTCAACCCAATTGAAGGGGAAGACGGTCGGTACTTGGAGGTCGTCATCCAGCAACTGATCACCACAACGACAGTAATCAACAGACTGAGATTGGAGGCTTACAGAGGCAAAGGCAAAAAGGAAGAAAAGAAAGAACATGGACAAGAGAAGGAAAATAAGGAAATATGGAGATGCTACATTAGAAGCAACCCGACGAGAGGATATAGAAGAAGATTGGTCAACATCTGGAATGAGAGGAACACACCCCCCAAACAGAGCAGAGGCTGGCAGACCAAGTAAGGAACATAAAGAAAAAGAAACTGGCTCTCCCCAACAGAAAGAGAAGAATTGGAAAGGGAAATGTCACACGACAACGAATTACACGAAGACGAACTGAGAGACGATGCCACAGAAGACGACAGGGAGGATGAGGTATCAAACAACGACACACGAAGAAACACGACGAAGTAACAGAGAGGACGGAATGGGTAGAAAAGATTAGACAATGGATGGAGCCAGATACAGAGAGAACAAAGATCCCCTGCATGAAAGCCTACAACACCGAAAGAAAGAAGGGAAAACAAGTGAGGTCAATGAAATAATGGGCATAATACACACCACCAGTATCACAGAAACAAATAACTTGACATATGCAGGAACAAGATTAGTAGCAGAACTGATGGGATCGAACACAAAACCACCAGCACAACCAACCCAACAGAAACCAAAACAGCACCTCCTTGGAAAAGGCGCCTGGAAAAGCAAATCATGGTGATGAGATCTGACTTGAGTAAACTGAAAGAGATGGCAGAAAAAAGGCTAAGAAGCAAGAAAACAAGGGAGGAACTCAACGAGAAATACAAAGTACAAGAGAGGGGACTAAACAACACAATAGAAGATGTAAAAACAGAGGCTAAGGCCAAAGCACATAAGATCCAACGGTACATGAAACAGGAATAAGGGATACCAAACAGAACAAACTATTCGGAACCAACCAGAGAAAAGACTATACAGCCAACTAAGAGTGGGGAATACAACCACCCAGAAATTCCTGAAGCCGAACCAAGTAAGAGACTTTGGGAAAACATATGGAGCAATCCGGTATCACACAACAAACATGCAACATGGCTCCAGGAAGTCAAGGAAGAAGAAACATGGAGAATAAAACAAAGATTCACAGAGATCACGACAGACACAGTCAGCCACCAACTAAAGAAAATGCCAAACTGGAAAGCCCCAGGTCCCGATGAAGTCCATGGATACTGGCTCAAAAACTTCAAGGCCCTACACCCACGAATAGCAGAACAACTCCAGCATTGTATCTCAAATCACCAAGCACCCAAATGGATGACCACAGGAAGAACATCCTTAGTACAAAAAGACAAGAGTAAGGGAAATATAGCCAGTAACTACAGGCCTATCACCTGCCTACCAATAATGTGGAAGTTACTAACAGGTATCATCAGTGGGGGATGGTGTTTGTCTCCTAGAGGAGACAAACACCATCCCCCACCAACAGAAAGGCTGCAGAAGGAAGTGTAGGGGCACAAAAAACCAGCTCCTGATAGACAAAACTCAATGCCGGAAATATGATAAAAGCCATAAATACATGGGCAGTGCCAGTAATCAGATACAGCGCAGGAATAGTGGAATGGACGAAGGCAGAACTCCGCAGCATAGATTAGAAAACCAGGAAACATATGACAATACACAAAGCACTACACCCAAGAGCAAATACGGACAGACTCTACATAACACGAAAGGAAGGAGGGAGAGGACTACTAGGTATAGAGGACTGCGTTCAACATCGAAAACAGAGCACTGGGGCAATATCTGAAAACCAGTGAAAACGAGTGGCTAAAGAGTGCATGGGAAGAAGGACTAATAAAAGTAGACGAAGACCCAGAAATATACAGAGACAGGAGAAAGACAGACAGAACAGAGGACTGGCACAACAAACCAATGCACGGACAATACATGAGACACACTAAAGAACTAGCCAGCGATGACAAAGGAAACTGAAGGAATGATAACAGCGGCACAAGATCAGGCCCTAAGAACCAGATATGTTCAAAGAACGATAGACGGAAATAACATCTCTCCCATATGTAGGAAGTGCAATACGAAAAATGAAACCATAAACCACATAGCAAGTGAATGCCCGGCACTTGCACAGAACCAGTACAAAAAGAGGCATGATTCAGTGGCAAAAGCCCTCCACTGGAGCCTGTGCAAGAAACATCAGCTACCTTGCAGTAATAAGTGGTACGAGCACCAACCTGAAGGAGTGATAGAAAACGATCAGGCAAAGATCCTCTGGGACTAATGGGTATCAGAACGGATAGGGTGAGACGTGCAAAGAGACCAGACGTGACGTTGATTGACAAAGTCAAGAAGAAAGTATCACTCATTGATGTCGCAATACCATGGGACACCAGAGTTGAAGAGAAAGAGAGGGAAAAAATGGATATGTATCAAGATCTGAAAATAAAAATAAGAAGGATATTGGATATGCCAGTGGAAATCGTACCCATAATCATAGGAACACTAGCACGGATCCCAAGATCCCTGAAAAGGAATCTAGAAAAACTAGAGGCTGAAGTAGCTCCAGGACTCATGCAGAAGAGTGTGATCCTAGAAACGGCACACATAGTAAGAAAAGTGATGGACTCCTAGGGAGGCAGGATGCAACCCGGAACGCCACACTAAAAATACCACCCAGTCGAATTGGAGGACTGTGATAGAGCAAAAAAAAAAAAAAAAAAAAAAAAAAAAACTAATAATAATAATAATTAAACATTCTCATAGGAGCACGAGTCTTGAAATGGAGAAACAAATCCACATTTATGCATATGTAGATATATTTAAAGATAAATCTGCACATATTTTTGAAGTTTATAATAATAATAATAATAATAATAATAATAATAATAATAATAATAATAATAATAATAATAAGATGGTTCGGGATTGTTGACAAAAGTACTGCAGAAGATGGATGCTGGGTACCAACTCAAGAAAAGAGGCAACAGACTTAACCATCTGATGTTCATGGACGACATCAAGCTGTATGGTAAGAGCATCAAGGAAATAGATACCCTAATCCAGACTGCAAGGATTGTATCTGCGGGACATCAGAATGGAGTTCGGAATAAAAAAAATGTGCCTTAGTCAACATACAAAAGGGCAAAGTAACAAGGACTGAAGGGATAAAGCTACCAGATGGGAGCAACATGAAACACACACATGAGACGGGATACAAGTACCTGGGAATAATGGAAGAAGGAGATATAAAATACCAAGAGATGAAGGACACGATTAGGAAAGAATATATGCAGACTCAAGGCGATACTCAAGTCAAAACTCAATGCCGGAAATATGATAAAAGCCATAAACACATGGGCAGTGCCAGTAACCAGATACAGCGCAGGAATAGTGGAATGGACGACGGCAGAACTTCGCAGCATAGACCAGAACACTAGGAAACATATTACAATACACAAAGCACTACACCCAAGAGCAAATACGGACAGACTATACATAATACGAAAGGAAGGAGGGAGAGGACTACTAAGTATAGAGGACTGCGTCAACATCGAGAACAGAGCACTGGGGCAATATCTGAAGAAGAAGAAGGAGTAGAAGAAGAAGAAGAAGAAGACGCAGAATAAGAAGTAAAAGCGGTTATCAAATAAAAAAGCCAACAAAGAACAATTATTATATCATTGAATAACTTTTTTTATCGCATTTCTTTTTGCTACTCACCAGCAAGTTTCACCTCACGGATGTGAACCAACATACGCCTCCTCGCGTGACCTTTGACCTAACTTCCATATTTATGTCTTCAATTATTCATTATTCACACTTTTTATAAGCTCAAAGGAGCTCTCGCCCCAGCAGCGTAGGCTCCTCGGAATAGCATCAGTTATGAATTCGTGATACCCAAAGCTATCGCTATACTTTGAAGACCATGTTCTTCTGACTATTCGTTTTTATGGAGGTCTTCCATGAATTTATTCCTTCCTCGTTGCCCAGGAGGCTTTTAAATCTTTGAGGACATCGAACGTTGGATAGCATGTATATTTACACATGTACGTATGTATGTATATGTATATATATATATATATATATATATATATATATATATATATATATATATTATATATATATATATATATAAATATATATATATATATATATATATATATATATATATATATATATATATATATATATATATACAATGTTATATAATACACACACACACACATTATATATATATATATATATATATATATATATATATATATATATATATATATATATATATATATATATATATATATATATATATATAGTATATATATATACACACACACACATTTATGCATATAAGTGTATATAGACATATACACAATATAATATATATAATATATACTTACCATATATACATATATAAATATAAAGCAGAAACCAATTTCCCCTAAGAGGGTGTGAGCCGAGAGAAATCAACAGCAGAGCAGCCATTGGCCATTAATATTTCAACTGCTTAATTGTGAATGAACCCAGTGTGTGGGGCAACTTCTGCGGCAGAGCCACACCTGTCTTCCACACAGAAGGAACATCAGCAGTAAAATGGAAGCCCTATATATTTATATATATATATATATATATATATATATATATATATATATATATATATATATATATATATATATATATATATATATATTATATATATATATATATATATATAGGGCCTTTCACCTCTATTTTGCATATCTTAGTCTTTAGGCGCTTTTCCCAGAAACATTTTCACTCTGACATGGAATTTTCTAACTCTGCTACTCCCCTTTCACAACACTTCTGAATTACACACGCTTTTCACGCATCTATCGTCTCATTCATTCTTTCTACACAAACTAAACATTTCAAAATATCATGATCCATCTAAAGATGTGGAGAAACGGCTCGTCGACTGGACAAACGAAAAATGAATGGAATAAATCCCAAATGATTTTTCCGTATTCCTGAAAAAGTCAAGTCTTAGTTTAACCAGACCACTGAGCTGATTGACAGCTCTCCTAGGGCTGGCCCGAGGGATGAGATATTTTTACGAGGCAAAGTACCAGTTGGTTACTCAGCAACGGGACCTACACCATATTGTGGGATCCGAACCACATCTAGAAATGAAATTCTATCACAAGAAGTAAATTCCTCCGATTCCGTGTTTCCTTATTCCTGAGAAGCATAACAGAAGAAGAAAAACAATGTATTATAGACTAATTCAAAGTCTTGATAAGAAGATTGTATCTGCCATCGATTTCGATAGAATTTGCATAAGTGAGAAAATTTGCCCCAAACAGCATTAACGTTTTTATCCCGTCAGCATATTTCCACAAAATCCTATTCCTCTTCCTCTTTCACCACACATGCTGCGCAAACAGACAATCCCAACTGTATAAAAATATACTTTCTTTCTTTTCAATACAACATCACCGCCTCACTCCCGTAATGATGAGTTGGCTCAAAAATCCCATGTTGCATTTCTACCCTGACTTTCATAGTCTATATATTTTGCAAAAACGCTATTAAGCGCCTTTGGACTGATAACAGTTTCTATGTATGTCTGTCTGTATGTACGTATGAATGTATGCACGACCAAATAGCTAGCACAAATAAAACTTAGCCCAAACGAGCTACGGCAAGAAAAGAAGTAATCTTAAAATAGATTATAACAAATTAACTCATATGATAACATAGCCAGCAACAAAATAAATTACGCAACAAATCTACTTCCTAACATTTACAAAACATTGTGCTTGGGAAATAATCGTATTTTTTAACAGATGATAGCTGAACATTAAAACAGTCTTCTGGAGATTTTCTTTCGATAACTTCTTACTTTTTAATGCCTCTCATAATCGTTAAACGGGAGGATGAGTTTAGTCATACATTGTCTGAATAGTCCAAGAGTTTATTAGTTGTCCTAGGTAAACTATCTGTTGGTTGTCGGAAAGTCTACAATAACGGAATCTATAAATTAAATAAATATCAAAGTAGCGATCTTGAAATGAAGATAAAATTCCAGTTATGTATATGTACAAATACATTTTAAAATACATCTAAGCAAAGAGCTTACAGGAATCTGTTTACATATATTTTTAAATATGACTTGTTTCCCAGTATATATTCGTCATCAACGCGATATTCCTATATTACATCCCATAAAATAGATAGTACCTCAGTGGACGAGTGGGCTGCGCATTCGCCTATCAATCTGGTAGCCTAAGTTAGCTTCCCACTGCTGCCAGTGAGGAACCAGAGAAATTTATTTCTGGTGATTAGAAATTCATTTCTCGATAAAATGTGGTTCGGATCTCACAATGAGCTTTAACTGACCTTCATAAGAAATATCCTGTTCCCGCAGATTCATGATAGCCATCCACTCGCTAAAAAAGTTAGATGTTATAATAAGTAGATCCGACAAAGACGGCAAAATTGTAATAATGGACAAAGACTTCTACCTCGACAAAATCAACCAGCTCCTTAGCGACACAAATACTTACGAAAAACTGACGAAAAATCCCCTCCAGAACGTTCCCACAGAATTTTTTCGGAAAGTAAGATTAATTGGCCAAGACAAAAAGAGTATTGAACTATTAGAGAAATTTAAAGTAATTAATCCTAAATTACCCTACTTTATGGTCTTTCCCAAAACTCACAAAGACAATCTTCCATTCAGACCCATCGTTTCATGCGCCGGAGCTTTCAATTACAAATTTCTAAATGGTTAGCTGGCCTCCTTTCCTCCTTTTTTAGGCACGTTTTTCTCCCAGTCACATCAAACATTCGGAAGACTTTTGTCACAAATTCAGAGAAGCACATATACCACTTCACAACATAAAACTTTTAAGCCTTGACGTAGACTCCCTATTCAAGTCCTTTAAGTCCTATTTTAGCCAATCTGTACATGGAATACTTTGAAACTACAGTAATAAATGCAATAAAACCCAAAAACATGCTGTGGATGAGATACGTGGATGACATACTAACATTTTGGGATAATAAGTGGGGTAATTTTAATGAATTCCTCTCAAAATTAAACGCATTAGTGCCCAGCATCAAATTTAAAGTTGAATGGGAAACAGACAACAAAATTCCTTTTCTTGATGTTTTAATAATCAGAGACACGACAGAATACAAATTACCATATACAGAAAACCAACGTTCTCAACTTCATATATTCACTACTTTAGTATCATGACAATACTATAAGATAGGTGTAGCTAGCAACCTATTCTTAAGAGCCTTACGAATTTGTTCCCAGATTTCCTGG
>NC_087209.1:67933780-67986280 GCF_015104395.2 Macrobrachium nipponense
TACAACATACGCTTCAACATTCTCAAGAGGATACGAAAATGATGAAGCCATTGTAATAATACTGGACGAATCTCAGGCACTATTAAATGGATATCGAGTCACTCTTTTGAGGAAAAACATGTTCGAGTTTTTAATAATAGATACGAACCTATTTCCTTAACAATACCTTCCACTGTGCCTGCAATAGAAACGAACGAAGTCCTTGATTCTCTGTTACTGAATGTTCAATTTATTCTATTTTCTAAATTCACTGAGGTACTGTTACTACATTCTCAGTGTATTTTATTTTTTTCTGATCCTTCAGAAGATGTAAAAGGAAAGCGCTCTGTAGCTGTTCGTAACACTTCAAGATTTTTCTTTGGCACAACAGGCGATCAAACGCTATACTCGGATAAGTGAGAATGAATAATTTTCGAATATTCCCAAGCTACTGCATCATCTGAAAGTTGGCTTTATTCTCGCAGCTCACTATAGTACAATTGTATGAAATCCGTAGTAATGGAATGTAAACACATCGTACATCTGAGATTATATCAATTTGCACATTTGCACAACCACTCCATTTCTTCAGAAAAAAAAAGCAGGGGAACAAATAACTCGAAAATGGCCAGGACCTTCTCCCCGTTTCTTATTTTTCACCTGCGATAATGTTACATATAATATATATATATATAATATGATATATATATATATCATATATATATATAAATATATATATATATATATATATATATATATATAACATGTGTATGTGTGTACATATGTGTGTGCAGTTCGCGTGAGTATGTGCCTTTAAGGTTCTCGGTGGCCTGCGTTGATGTATGTCTCTATGCCAAACTTTATACTAAGTTTTAATGTAATTATGATATTAAATTAACAAGCACATAATCGAATAAAATGAACCTTGGCAGATTTGTATGTATGCCTGTATATATATATATATATATATATATATATATATATATATATATATATATATATATATATATATATAGATATATTATATATAAAATATATATATATATATATACATATATATATATATATATATATATATATATATATATATATATATATATATATATATATATATATATATATATATATATATATATATATATATGAATGTTGCTTTTGAACAAGCTGCAGCACAGAAAGATAACTGGTATACCAAGAAGGTAAAGTGTGTTATATTTTATTAGTTGCAACTAATAACTAATAGTCGGTGGTTTGGTAAGAAACTAATAACTATTGGTTACGATGGTTTAGAGAACTAATAACTAATTGTTACAATGGTTGAGTGGAAAGATTTACATTTTTACACATTGCCAATTTTTGTGTTTTGTGTTTGTTTCATTTGAAGTCATTTTTTTATGTTTTGTGCATTTATCCATTTTCTTATTGAAGTGTTTAATTTTGGTGCATTTATCCAGTTTCTTATTGAATTGTGTCTTTTTATCTCATATTTTGTGTGATTAATACTTTTTGCAATTTCGGTATTTTCCACATTTTTCTGTGTTTTCATTTGCATTCAAAATTTGATTAACTTAGTTATTTTCATTACTTAATCATTGCACATTTAATTGAATTTAACACTTGTGAATTAATTTGCATTTACTTAGAATTCTTTTCAAGTTTTATTTTTGGTTAGCACTTGTGAATTAATTTCCAAATTTTAAGTATTGCCTAACAATTTTGAATTTTGATTGAATTAATTTTCTTGAATTTTGTGATAAATTAATTTTGATTTAATTTTACTGAATTTATTCAAGAATTAATTGAACTTTACTTTGTTTTCAAGTAAGTAATTTTCCCTGATATTGTGAATTTCACATATAATTTTGAGTTTAATGATAAATTTTTATATTTAAAATTTTTATAAGTATTTCATTTCTCACCAGTATATTTGCATATGATTATATTTAGCTTAGATAGAAAAATAGAGTGGTAATTGATCTGTTTTCCTTCAATTTATTTGAAGTGACCAAGAACCAGGGAAGTACTTAGACTTTTGAAATCCGGGAAATACTTAGACTTTTAAAGTGTTGATGGAGTGATGCCCTTTGATTAATTTAATTACTTGCAAGATTACCTCACACCTGTTTTGATGAACTTTGTCTGATTTTCTGCAATACTGGTAAGTTGTTAAGGGATCACTGTTGCCTTTAGAGTATTTCAGTGGTTTAGTACCTGTGATGAGGGTTCAGTGTCTGGCTGTTGTGAGGTAACAATTAATGAATTGTAATTGTAGTAACCAGATACTTGGCACTTTGTCTCACATTCTATTATATTATATATATATATATATATATATATATATATATAGTATATATAAATATATATACATTATATATAATATATTATATAATATAATATATACTATATATATATATCTATTATACATATACTTATATATATTATCTATATATAGGATATATATATATATATATAGATATATAATATATATATATAATATATATGTATATATTTATATATTTATATATATATATATATAGGATATATATATATATATATATATATATATAAATATATATATACTATGTGACAAAGTGCCAAGTATCTGGTTACTACACTTACCCATTCATTAATTGTTACCTCACAACAGGCCAGACACCTGAACCCTCATCATATTATATATATATATATATATATATATATATATATATATTATATAATATATAAATACATATATATATATATATATATATAGATATATATATATATATATATATATATATATATAATGTAATGCTCACTTAGAACAGGAAAGGAAATATTTTACAACATGGTACAGCAGTAACGTCACACCAAAAAATAAAATAAAACTGTATTTTTCCATTCTTGAACACTATTTCATGGAACCGTTTATATTTGCATAGTTCCCTATCCACTTTGCATTCGTCTACCTCACGGTTATTGGTTTTTTCCTTCATCCCCTTCTTTTATTGCCTCAAATTACATTCCCGAGTTCATATAGTCACCTTTCATTGTCTCCGTCCCCTATCACTCCAATGCTTTATTACTGTCTAAATCCCCAATATGGTTCTTGAACTCATATTGGACTTTATGGCCTTTCTCTTCAGATTGGGAATTTGTTTGTCTCGATCGCGCGGAATAAATATGTTGTTTCTTCTATGGGAGCTTAATCGGCGTTCGTATTTCTGCCTTGAGATATTAAGAATCTCGGATACACACACACACACACATATATACACACACACACAACACACTATATATATATATATATATATATATATATATATATATATATATATATATATATATATATATATATATAAAATATAATGTCATAAAATCCACCTAAGAAGGCGAGTGAAAACCGGGACTTGGAACAAGTAGTTCCGTAGAATAAACTACGGAAGTACTCTTCTTGTTAAGTGGATTTTATATCTTCAAGACGTGTACTTCCTCGCTACATTGTGTGTGTGTGTGTGTGTATGTGTGTGTATGTGTATATATTATATATAAATAAATATATTCATATTTGAAATTTAATGTCTCGCGTGATCTATGGTAATACAGTAATGATATATAATAAATGCCAATTGATAAAACCAAGGTTACAGGATTCGGCAAATACTGAAGAAAGCAGAGAATTTCCTTTTTCTGGAAATGAACAGAGTGAAAGATTGGTGGAGCCGTTTTACTTTTGAGTGCATGAATTCCTCCAAGCACTTCAGGGACTGTGACGCATCATTGGCACACCGAGGCGAAGACGTACCTTCCAAGGAAAAAAAATAAAAATACTAAATTTACGGTTTTAGCTCGACTTCTTTCGTTGTATTTCCTGTAGTTACCGGAGTTGCACAGATATCTATCACTGGAACCCAAGGTCGGACACTTGACTGTCAACAAATAATTAGATTTTGGCAGTGTTAAGAATGTAACTTTGAGGAGAATGGAACATTTTGGCAGGATGGCTTGCTCAGCCTTGGAGATAGTTTGTGGTCTGAACACTTCTTTTTTTATTTTACTTGTGTAAGATGTGACACATTATAGTAATTGTTAATCAAATATATATTAAAGAGTTAGACTGCAACTTACTATAATTCTGTTAAAACTAATTTCGATTACTATCAATTCCTCTTTTTTGTTGAATCTAAATTAGCTCAGAATTTTGTTTAGCTATAAAAATATAATCTAATTTTGGTGCCATGAGAGCAAGATAATCGATGTACAGAAAAATATATGCGTAAATATGTTTATTATGCATTGCACAAAAAAGAATTGTGTTTTTGAAACTTGCACAACAATGGTTTCCTTTTTCCATCAATTAAAAGAAAAAAAAAATAGCTACGAGAAAGTTGTCTCCCAAACTCACTACCAGAGACAAGAAGGTTTATCTTATCAGAGGCAGGGCTCAAGGCTGGGAAAAACGGACTAAATTTTATGAGAGATCCACATCTACGTAGAAAACGTTTGTGGGAGGGAGGAAGGAGGGCCTGGCGGAGGTTTGCGGTTTCTGAACTTTTTGTTAATCATGTTATCATTTTCCAAATTTCTCCGTGAAGCCAGCGAGTTTACATATTCATTCTACATAAACACATTCACGACACACGTCTGAGTTTTCCCATCTGCCAGACTGTACTATTTCTAGCTTGAAGAGTTTCCATATTTGCTTCATTCATCTTAACTACTTATTTGACAGCGTCTTTCAAACCCAAGGTCAAACGCAACCTAAATTTGCACGCTAGTTTTCACTAAACACCTAACAGCGCCCTTAAAGTTTCGTGCATCCAGAGTCAACTTTCCCTTAATGAATCACTAGCCATAAAGCATTCAGTTCAACAATTATCTACTATTTAATTACTGTTCTTTTAAGATTATAGCAAGGTCAGTTAAATCTAACAAACAAGCAACCCAAATAACGTGAATCTAACGCATACAATCTCAATCATTTACCATCTCCAAGCTGCTCAATTATTGCCTTCCATTGTAATTGCACCTCTGCAATTTACAACCAGCCTTCCATCAGCTCGACTTCGCAGACAATGGCAGATACACCGTCTTGGCTTGTTTACCGAGGAATTCCAAAGCTTCGCCTTCATTAGCAGCCGACTCCCTGGATATACGACGCGGTTATTATCACAGCAATGAATTACTGGGAGAATTTGGGGATTAGAGTCGGTGCCAAGTCAGTTTCGCGTGGGGAAGGCGGCGCCTGGGCAATACACATTATGACTCTGGAGTGGTTTAGCCAGACCACTGAGCCGCATTTTCAGAAACTCAAGTGAGGCTGCCTTCGAGGATATCTTCTTAAATAACTGAAAATATGATCAGCGTTCAAGTCGAAGATGAAGTTGCAAGATTGGCGAGAAGCGAGGAAAGGGAACAGATAGGAAATGAAACGTAGCGTTTTGTGTTTCTTGCAACGTAAGTTTAATGATTAAGCACCATAAAAGGTAATTTCTACTACTGTTAGCTGATTAGATTGCATGGCAATGAACTATAAATGTTTCTTTAGGTTAATAAGTGTTAATTCCTACATTATTTTCTCGATTTGTTAATTCATAAATTCATTATCAAAATGAAAAGGTATTTATTCCGTGGAAATGCATTAATATGGAAAATAAAGTGAAAAATGCGCCGAAGCTTCTGCGCAATCGAGTTTTCTATACATCGCATAATGCTGTACAAAACCATCAGCTCTATAATGCCCGCCACTTCAGTTGCTCACCAGATAATGGTAGAGTGAGAGTTGCGTCCCCTGCCTCCGGAAAGCACGGCAAGATGCACAATCCGTGGCTAACTTTAGCCTTGAATAACATAAAAACTACGGATGCTAGACGATTGGAACTTGGTATGTTTGATTATTGGAGTGTGAATGATCAAAATATCAATTTGCAGCCCTCTAGCCTCAATAGTCTTTTTTTTAGATCTGAGATTGGACAGAATTAAGTGAGGACGGATGGAGAGGCAAAACCGGCACATTAGTTATCAATAAAAAAAAAAAATTAGAATCTTTTATTGCAAGGGCATATGAATCGAAAAGATTTAATAATTATTTAGCTTAGGACTCTCTCTCTCTCTCTCTCTCTCTTTCTCTCTCTCTCTAATATTATTAAATTATTCCACGAAAGATAACACTGATAAATTTGAAAAAAAACATTTTATCGCTCACACGAGTGCCGAACGTTTGGAAAGAATTAATGTAAGTGTCGTCTGTACATTAATTCAATTAAACCGCTCATATGTTCTATAAAGTTTTTTTTTTTTTTTTAAATATATCGTCAGAAAGATTTCGTTGAGAACAATATTTCATTACAATTTCATTGCTGCTCCCCTATCATTTATCAATTATCTTTTTTTTCCTTTATTTCCTTCCCCCTTTTGAATATTTACACCCTATTCTCATCCTTCACATATTTTTTTCTATACATTCGCTATTCAAGTTTCTTCAATATCAAGATGTACGTTCACTTATTTATGTCTCGGAAAACGTAAAAACTGAATTCTAATCAATATGACGTAAACACGTTTCAATGCAAAGACTCAACGAGGATTATCCTTTCACATATAATTACACATGCCAGTATACATATACACATACATTATACATATACATATACATATACATATACATATACATATATATATATATAATATACATACGTACATATACACACAAACCACAGACACACATGTATGTGTATATATATTATATATATATATATATATATATATATATATATATATATATATATATATATATATATATATATAATATATATATATACATATATATATACATACTATATATATACATATATATACATATATATACATATATATATACATACATATATATACATATATATATAACATACATATATTATATACATATATATATATATATATATATATATATATATATATATATATATATATATATATATATATTGTTATGATTCATATTAATATTTTTTAGATTTCAAGTAGCACTTTATAGATCATAACAATGTTCTTAGTGATATTTAAGTTAGTGCTACTTTACCAGGTTCAATTTTAAAGTTTATAATTTAAAAGGGAAAATATATTAAATCACTTTTAACCACTTTTAATTAAAATAGATATTCTACACGTATGTATATAAATATTATAAAGAAATAATGAGAAATAAATAAGTCCACTGGTGTAACGAAACATAAAGATGAACAATTATCTCTTACCGTATGCAAAACACTTATATATCTAAGTAATAATCCAATAACCGTTAATCACCAATCCAGGAAGCACACTGGATAAAGAAAACTTTATTGTCAAAGTAAACAATATTCGGTCATTCAAGGACCATGAAACAAAAGAACAATACTTAAATTACAATTAGTTACCCTCTAGTGACTGAAAATCATACATATTTAAGGATACACCATTAGTCATACTTCTAGTGACTAAAAAGAAAATTAAAACAAAATAATTAAAGAATCTACAACGAGAACCATAACATATTCCCCCACAAAAAGTCTTCATCACCATCTTGATGACTGAGAAAAAAAAGACTATTTAAACAATCTCCATCATACAGGATTCCGTGATAACATGTCTGCACATACATTGTCTCTTCCTTTAATATGATGTATTTGAAGATCATATTCTTGTAACATCAGCCACCATCTCATGATATGATTTTTTCTTCCTCATTCTCTGTAAAAACGTTAGAGGCTGATGGTCCGTGTAGACATTGATAGTAAAATGAGAACAATGGAGATAAGCTGCAAATTTCTCCAATGCAACAATAATCCAAAAGCTTCTTTTTCAACAGTCGCATAAGGTCGTTGATGAGGTTTGAGCTTCTGAGAAGCATACATTACTGGATGCAAAATTCCATCTGTCCCTTCCTGTAGCAGTACAGCTCCCGTTCCCAAGTCGCTGGCATCAACCTCAATTGAAAAGGGTTTCTTAAAATTTGGTGCCTGCAAAACTGGACAAGACGCCAGGATGCGTTTTGAGTGTTCAAAGGCAGTCTTACAATCATCAGTCCAATAAATTTCTTTTTACTGCTTGTAAGAGAAGTGAGAGGAGCGACTACGTCTGAAAAATTTTCACAGAAACGGCGGTGTAGTAGCCAACCATTCCGAGGAATCGTTGAACTCTCTTTTAGAGGTGGGAGGCCGTATGGCAATGATATCCTTCACCATGGCATCTACTGGTGCCACTTCATTGCTTCCCACCACGTATCCAAGGTACTGTATCTTGGCATGTCCAAAGTCACTTTTCTTTAGATTTATTGATAATCGAGCTTTCCTCAATCGCAGCAATACTTCTTTCAGGCCACTTCATGTGGTCCGACCATGACTCTGAAAAAATAAAAATAATATCATCTAAGTAAACTGCAACTCTGGAAGTCCTTCTAGAAGATCATTCATTGCCCTCTGGAATACTGGTCCTGTATTTTTTAAGCCAAAAGGTAAACCTTATACTGGAACAATCCATGGGTGTAACAAATGCAGTAATGGGTTTTTGAAGATGGTGATAAAGGAATTTGGTAGTATCCTTTTAGAAGGTCTATACGTGTAACAACTAGAGAAGAACTTACTTGATCAATCAAATCATCCACTCTAGGCAGTGGGAATGCATTTGTGACTGTCAGTTTATTAACCTGTCTATAATCGGTGCAGAGTCGAAATGATCCATCGGGTTTTCCTACTAATAAGCACGGCGAAGACCAAGGACTGTCACAGCGTTCGGCCAAGTCGTTATCCAGTAGAAACTGAGTTTCTTTTCTCATATGGCCCTCTTGTATGGGGATACTCTATAGGGTGCTTGCTTGCATGGCGTTGTTCCCTCTTTCAAAATGATCGTATATTCCAAAAGATTTGTTTGGGTTGTACATCTCCACACAGATCTCTGAAAGACTTCAGCAAACTTTCCACATCCTAGCCTGATGAGAACCTAAATGCATTAACTTTGCAGAGATATTCATTAAAACTTCAGAATTGGAGAGGTGAGAATCATTACCAATTTTAAAAATCATTCTATGGGAACAATAACTGAATCATTTTTAACGTTTACAACTGCAAGCACTGTTGGCTTTACTTTAGTGCTCTTTGACACAAAAGGCTTTAGTCTATTCACATGAACAAGATGTCTGTCTTTCCTTTTACCAGTAGTTTCAATTTCATATACATTATTGCTGCGTCTCTCTACTACGTATAGGGTCCTTCAAAACGACATTCCAAAGACTTCTTAGTGGGATTAAGCATTAAAATTTGATCCCTGGTTTAAATTCTCTGTTACAGTTTTAACATCAAACCTTTTCTTCATATTTTTTTGTGCTTTTAAAAGATTCTGATGTGCAAATACTCGAGGCCTATCTAATTGCTTTTAAGAGTAACAGCACATTGGTGCAAGTCTTTACCTGATTCTTGGTTTTCAAGCCAGACGTCATATAAAACCTTTAAGGGTCCTCTAACACTCCTACCATAAAGTAGTTCAGAAGGCGAATATCCCAAACTTTCTTGCTGAGTATTTCTTATGACGAACAACACAAATGGTAGTCCCTCATCCCACTCTTCTGATGTTCATGGCTGTACTTTGTCAGAGCCTCCTTAAGCGTCTGGTGAAATCGCTCGAGCGCTGGCTTTGCGGATGATAAGCTGTAGATATGAATGGTGAAACCCTCATAGCCAAACATAACATCCTGAAAAAGCTTAGATGTAAAATTTGTACCACGGTCGGTTTGAACCACTTTAGGTATGCCATAATGAGTAAAAAACTTGACAAGGTGTGTAATAAGATTCTTAGTAGTTATATTCCGTAAAGGAATAGCATCTGGATATAATACTAGAACACATTATAGTCACAGTATTGATGCTGTCTTTTTGTTTTTGGGTAGAGGTCCAACGCAGTCAATAATAACTTTTTCAAAAGGAACATTACAGACTACTTGAGGGACCAAAGGCACGGTTTAGGTTTGCTTGGTTGGCTTACCTACTTTTTGACAGGTTATGCAACAATTGCAGAATACCTTCACATCACGCAAAAGGCTAGGCCAATAAAAATATTGCAATATACTGTATGCTGTCTCTTAATCCCAAGATGAGTAGTAGAGACTTCATGGGCCACCCTCATCACATCATTTTTCAGAGATGCTGGAACCACCAACTGATGTTTAACTTCCCAAGAGGCAGTTGCCACTGCGGTACTTGGCTCTATATTTCCTCATTAGCACACCAGCTTTTTTAAGTAGTAGCATGTAGATTCTGCCATACTCTCCTTCTCTGTCAATGCATTCTTAAACAAAGGCTGTAAAGAGACATCGTTTAATTTGCTCATGTTTCAAATCTGTACATTAATTTTATATACATCGATTTCATTACATGATGTTGTCAATACATTTCCAACTTTTCATTACAACCTCCCTACTCGTAGTATCAAAACTATTCTCCCTATCCACAGTAGGAATAGCAGGTTGAAAATTTTCATTAAACAAACTATAGAGAGAGTAGTCAAAATCTGTCTCTAAATCTAAACATACTCCATCTCTCACCTTGTCATCCTCAACTGCAGACCTAGCACCACATTCAACAGAATTGAACTGGTCATCAATACTAGGAACAGATTCAGTCAAAACAATACCACGCAGGCCTCTGCTGCGTTCAAACTACACAAGATGGAAACAAATCACGTTCCACATCCTCCAACTGCTGAACAGGGCTGACTTCCAAAGGAGTATCACATACCACTGGGTCCGGTACCACAACGATTACCTGCAGCATCATTTCCAACAAGAACATCTACGCAGGAATCGGAAGAGACTCGACAATACCCACAATGATATCACCCTTGAATATGCCACAATCCAAAATGCACTCTAGCCCGAGGCAAAGAAGTCAAACCACCTATGCTCCTAACTATTACTTTATCATTGGTAAGACAGTCTTCTAACCCAGGTACTGCCCCTCTAACAACTAACTCTGCGATGAACCGGTGTCCCGCATTAAACATTTACAACACACCCTTACTATGTTCATCACCAGCAACCAAAACGCTGTCAAAGCAGAATGGTTTGAAACCAAACACACACCAGCTGACTCAGCATTTATATCACAACAAGAGAAAATTAGATTCCTCTCCTTTACTCTTTCTTTCATTCTTCCTAGAATGTTTGGGACATCTAGCTTTCACATGACGACCTCACACACGAATAACAAGTTACACTTGAACTAGCACCAGAGCCAAGAGATTTAACAGACAATTTATAAGGACTTGTTGGTGGTGAGTTTTGAGGTGACTTACTTGGTGTCTTCCTGGATTGGTTACCTGGTTTGCGAGGTCTTAATAACCTAAAATTCTCAGCAAGTACAGTTGCTCTTTGAAGAGTAGTTACTTCTTTCTCAAATAAATACCTCTGCGTATCAATGGGTATACCTCTTATAAATTGTTCTACTAATATTAGTTCTCTATATTCATCCATGCTCGAAACACCAGCAGACTTTAACCATTTATCATGCATACGCACAATATTATGGGAATATTCAACATACGACTGGTTGTAAATTTACGATATTTGCGAAACTTAAAGCGGTAATATTCCGGGGTGAGTTCGTACACACGCAAGATAGATTCCTTAATAAAATCATAATTTTTACCTTCTTCTAACGTTAAAGCCAGAAAGGCAGACCGACCTTTACCCTTTAAAGCAGGTTGAATAAGAATGGCCATATACCTTAGGTAGCTCTAAACTATCTGCCAACTTCTCAAATAAAGCAAAAAATTCATCAGGCGAGTTTTCGTCGAAGGAGGAATCATCTTTGAATACTTAATTACATTAGTATTTACTATCTTCTAACGGAGCTACACCTCCAGTTTCGCGTTTAATTTTAAGTTGTTCTAACTTTAACTTATATTCACGCTCTTCCCGTTCTAACCGCTCTTTTCGGTCTCGTTCTTCACGCTCTAACCTTTCTTCCTATCTTTCTCTTTTCTCTATCGGCATACTGCAACTCTAACCTCTTTACCTCTAACACCGAATTCATTTCATCACAAAGATCAAACGCTTCTTCAGTTAATATATCACTATCAACCAATTTATTTATTACAAAATGCTTGACTTGTGATTTACGCCACGTTTTCTTGACATCTCGAACAAATTCATATTTACGTGCAATAGATAACCAGTCCTCTTTACGTATCATATGCGAACGCAAATAACCAACAGAGGGTTGACTAACAAATTCATTTAAATCAAAGGCTCCATAATTACAATAAACTTTACTATTCAAAACAAAACTTTAAATATTAAACTTTACCCTTCACTACTTAACCTTAAAGTATTTTGGCCGCAAAAAATCAATAATACAGAACAGCCGTAATAGTCAACTACCATGAAGACAATTACGTTTCACACAACTTCGCTCGAACAATACATTTAAAAAATATGCATATTCGAGAATAGAGGCAATTAGGAAAAATTGCTGTACACACACAAGTGTAAGAATATCCCGGACAGGCCCCCATTTGTTATTGATTTTTCATATTATATTTTTAGATTTCAAGTAGCACTTTATAGATCATAACAATGTTCTTAGTGATATTTTTAAGTTAGTGCTATTTTACCAGGTTCAATTTTAAAGTTTATAATTTAAAAGGGAAAATATATTAAATCACTTTTAACCAACTTTTAATTAAAATAGATATTCTACACATATGTATATAAATATATAAAGAAATAATGAGAAAATAAATAAGTCCACTGGTGTAACGAAAACATAAAGATGAACAATTATCTCTTACCGTATGCAAAACACTTATATATCTAAGTAATATCCAATAACCGTTTAATCACCAATCCAGGAAGCACACTGGATAAAGAAAACTTTATTGTCAAAGTAACAATATTCGGTCATCCAAGGACCATGAAACAAACAAAACAATACTTAAATTACAATTAGTTACTCCCTTAGTGACTGAAAATCATACATATTTAAGGATACACCATTAGTCATACCTTCTAGTGACTAAAAAGAAAATTAAACAAAATATCAAAGAAATATACAACGAGAACCATAACATATATATATATTAATATATATATATATATATATATATATATATATATATATATATATATATATATATTATATATATATATATATATATATATACACACACACACATATACATGTGTGCTTGTAATATAAACGAAAACAAGTGAAGGCTCACTTCTATTGGAACAACACAGACAAAGCTGCAGTTCAAGCAGTTACAATGTTTTTATGTCTTTTTTTTTTTTCCGGTCCAGGGAACAATAGACTTCAGAGTAAAATGAAATAAAAGAGAAGCTGCGGAAAAACAATAAGATTAAAGTGTTAGTGTTATTCTATACACTTGCGCTCGGATGATACTATTATTTATAAAAAGATTTTTTACGATCTGAGGTCTGTCCATTAAATTAAGCGCTACGGTGACTTGAGGCTTAGCAAGTTCACGGAAAAATTACATCAAAAACGTCAATTCTGTTGTTATATTATTTACACACACACGTACACACATATATAGATATACATAATATATATTCATATCTACTAAAAAGACCTCATAAAATTGGATGGTATCTAGCTGAAACATTTATTCAAGAAAAATTATAACCTTTCTAGGACTAACTGTCATATCTGTTTAAGTTAACCGTAGAATTGACTGGGACTCTTAGTCCTAGAACGCTTGTAACTTTCTTGAATAAAAAAATCTCCGCTAGATACCATACAGTTTTAATGAGGTACTGTAAGTAATTGTTAATACATAGAAAAAACAATGTAAGTGATACAGTTGATATATATAATATATATATTATATATATAATATATATATATATATATATATATATATATATATATATATATATGTTTATATATATATATATATATATATATATATATATATATATATATATATATATATATATATATATATATATATATATATATATATATAATACACGATCCGTCAACTTCTAAAGCAACTCCCGACTGCCTAGCATATCGAGGTCAACAAAACAAGGGAACAAAATATACTATACAGAGGTCCCACTAATAACAAACAATAGATTCCATCGACAAAATAAAACTTCCTCACACTGAGAAGATCACAACTGCAACTAAATAACTTAAAATCTAACAAACAATCTATTTTCATTATCCTAATTCCATTGAGTTTACTCTTCAATTTACATATAAATAAAAAATCAGACGGCGGTGTTTATAAACATTTCATGCAGCTACTAAAATGAAATGTACGTTGGGGAGACACTTATATATCCATCTCACAAAGATTATAGAGTACAAAAGCTCATTACGACATGCTAGAAAGAGCGCGGCGATTTCGTACATATGAGGGATACTGACCATACTATACTCTGCACAGGGGCCGAGCTGATTTCCGAAAGTAGCTGCCCTAACGAAAGGAAGATTCTGGAATCCGCCATCATCGGTCAAAGCAACAATATGTACCTGCCAGGAGGACATTGAAAATCGCTTTTCACCAACGAGTTAATCTGAAGACCTGTTCTTAAGCAGGCTCTCCAGCGGATACGCCCACCAGACTCGACAAGAGGTAAAATACAAAGGAAATGTTCAAGGCTGCAGAAGTTATGACATTAGAATCACACGGTTGCAACTTGCAAACAGTGATTTTACTGGCTTTTATCATTACAGTACGCTGTTAAATCACTGTAAAACGCATTCATACGCACACCTAAAAATATCTATATGCACACTCATATATAGGTACATACATTATGTTTACATATATATATATATATATATATATATATATATATATATATATATATATATATATATATATATATATATATATAAGTGAGGTGTGGATGTTGAATGGGATGACCAAACGGGAAAAAGTATGGATAACATTTATTCAGAATATATGGACAGAACGTTTGATATAATGACGAGATTAAGTATAAAGTACAGTGTCCGGTGTTTGAGGAAATCTTTAAACCAAACTACTTGAAAACGCTCACAGTTGCCTCCTCAGGCGACTGATTACGCTATATTTTGCTTTATCGCACCAGAAAGCTGTTTGATCTTTCAGTTAATTACTGCCTTGAAGACACACACACACACACACACACACAGAGAGAGAGAGAGAGAGAGAGAGAGAGAGACTGAATTTATCCATATAAGTTTCTTTTCTGATTCAACTCTGCTTTCTACTTTTACAGAACGACACGAGATGCATTTAAACAAGAGCTACCGAATGACGATCTATTTCTCTATTTCCATATTTTTGCTTTGTTTATTTATTTATTTTATCTATTTCTTTTTTTTACAGGATATATTTTTGTAGTTATTTCCTCATTCTTATTTACCTCTAGATCTCAGTGCAATCAAATTTCAAGCGCCGTATAGGAGAAAAGTATATAGCATTTATTATCATTTACAATCCAACTCTATTCACAAATAAAATTTTAAAATTTCATTTCACCCTATAATCGGACTTCAGCCAAATAAAATCTTTACATACAAAAGGAGAAAGAAGTAAAGGAAAACTAATAAAGACGAAATTAGAATAAAAAAATATAAAATTCAAGAGAGATATAAATAGAATGAACTAAGTCCAAGAGTTTAAGGTATGGTTCCATGGGGATGGAAGCTACTCTTCTAAATAACTTTGGTCATAATGGCGTAATACCAGCTAAAGTGACAGTAATATAAGAGAGGATCGAAGGGGCATATGTTCATTCATTAAGTACGGTAAACTGTAACAGGCTAACCCTGAAGTCATTGTCGTTGGATTAATTTGGTTACGAATCGAAATAATGTCGGAAAACGAGGCTTCAATATTGATAATGACGATAATACAAAAAACATATAAAATATTCTTAATATCTACAGATGCTATACTATACGACGTCGGCCATATAGAATAAAGGAGTCGCCTAAAGAATTCCAAGTTAAAAATATATATTTTAGTTAAAAATTAAGATCATAAAGAACGATGGCTTTAGTGAATAATACCTCGAGCGACATAAATGTTGGTTTAAAATAATCTTCTCAAGCTCAGCTAATATTTTCATCATATTTTCATGGTATAATTATTTTATTTTTTTTGAATTCTTGGGATGTGTGGTCGCTGGAATTGGAGGCTTAAACATTTTAGAAAATAATTTATAATGTTTATTTTCCAACTCATTATAATAAGAATGAAGTAAACGGAAAATGTTATTCTGTATACAAAGGATTTTCCATGATGTAAGTATAAAAGCATATTCACTCCATCAAATGGAAGATCATTTTTAATCTGCTAATCTTGATGAGTGTAAAAGCAAATGATGTTATCCGCCAATACAGCGGAGCAACTATTACGCTTTTCATAGAAAAAGCTTCGGCATTTATTCATCATTAGGGCTATTTCATGTATTTTCCGTCATGTGTTCCACCATTTACCATTTACAAATGGTTTGGCTGTTCAAATAATCTATTTGGTGAATCAGTGCGATTTTCTATTACGGAAAAATGTCGTAAATATAGCTTCCAAATTACTGGAAAATAATGATGTGCAACGTTCGCATATTTATTGATATTGTAACTTCTCCTGAATACGATGTGGATAATCTTTCAGGGATTATTCATTTTATCTTTGTCTGTCTTTCTAAATTATTCTTATAATACAGTTAACAGAAACAGGATCAGAATTAGCAAACGTAATTTACGGTTAAAATACAATAAGGAAATATTTTCACTTTGAAATACAAGTGGATATAGCCTTATTTTCTTGGTTGAAATAGAGTTGGTAGACGTAATAGCAGACTGCATTAAAAACAGCAGACTTATTTCGAAATAAAATCTGCAGACGCATTTTCTCGTTGAATTTTCTTACACTCAAAAGGCTAAAGCCAAACGTCTCTCTCTCTCTCTCTCTCTCTCTCTCTCTTTTTTTCTTTTTTTTTTTTGAAGAGGAGGAGGAGGAGGAGGAGGAGGAGATGGGAACGTTTTTTGAGGAAGTAAGGTCTCGAAAAGGACCCTGACAATACTATTCTCTTGAATATTAGTCTGACATTAATTCACATGACTTTAATTAGGGATAACTAAAATTTTATTTCAGTTTTCTTTACTTTAGGTAATTCGCCTATCCAAATCCTTTTATTTTTATTAGCACTCGATGCACAAACATCACCTCCATTTGAAATGAATTAAATTTAATGGAAAATAAAACCAATAAAAATTAATAATAAAAATAGTGTGTGATCAATAAATCTCTTAAAAATATCGGGATATACGGTCTACATGCATAAATGAAAAAAAAATCCAACTAATGACCTCAAAACGCTGCTTAAACCCCACTGACCAAATGACTTAATCAAGAATGTACTCGGAGATCAGAGATTACTTATATATATTATTTTATGTAATATGCGCACATACCGGACGCATCCAAAAACAAGGATATGGAAAGGAGAGTCGTCTTCTGCTCATGCTTTAGTTGGGTACCTCTATGCTAATAGGTATTATTAAGTAAATAAAAAAATTCCCGTGTCTGTCGCTTATTAGCATAACAATTATAAATGCAAATGAGGGCGCTTGAACGTGACACGCACGGAACAGGTGTTGCGAATAAACATACACTATTTATGTACGTTTTTAATAATACAATCCATGTACGTGTATACATTTAGGAAATATAATAATTCTCTCTCTCTCTCTCTCTCTCTCTCTCTCTCTCTCTCTCTCTCTCTCTCTCTCTCTCTCTCACTCTCTCTTTCTCTGTCTTAAGGGCACTAATTAACTGAAAGATAAAATAGGTCTCTGAAGTATGAAAGTAAAAGTATAACCGTAAACATTAGCGTAAGTAGTGAAAGGTGAATGCTAAAAAGTGCCATATTACCAGGTAGTTTGAAATACATACATACATATATATATATATATATATATATATATATATATATATATATATATATATATATATATATATGTGTGTGTGTGTGTGTGTGTGTGTGTGTGTGTGTGTGTGTGTGTGCGAGAGAGAGAGAGAGAGAGAATGTTAGTAACTGTGCTACTTACCAAGACTATCTACAGCAAAATTATCGTTCTTCCTTTCTTTGTTATTAGTATTCGCAAGAAACTAGTTTAATGACAAACAATCCTCTATAAAGCGGCTACAGATAACGTACGACGATTGCCTAATAGGTTTAGGTCATTCTGTATAATTTTACTCTATGTTGGTCAAAACTTAAATGAAACTTTTTTTCAGTTATATTCAAGTTTTAGTCACTCTGTGGCAAAATAAAGTCCAATCAAGGTCTTCCTCTAAGGTTAATACAGCTTTTGATGTTTTCGTTTTTCTGTGATCTACGGTTGGAAAACCTACTATTTTTTTTTCTGGTGCAATTAACGCATGGCACTTAGTTATGTAATTCCACTTTATTATTCTGGAATGTAATTCACACAATGGAATTCCTCTAGTGTTCTGTAATGAGGCAAACCCTGCCCTATTTCGGAATCCAATTCAAGTCAAATCTACGTTTAATAGCAGCGAAAAATTCAATATAGTAAATGGAATCTATTTCTCACCTTTCTTATTAAACTATACAATTGCAATACTTCCCCCTACACACTGATTGTAATCCAGTGCCGATGCAGCAAATTCATGTAATTAGTGTTTATAAAATGTAACTAGCTTTCTTCTCCAAAGACCAGCAAGTAATAAAACGGGAAAGACGATGGCATGCTTCTGACTAACCAGTTCAGTGTGAGTTCAGTTGTTAAATAAAACTATGCTACCAGGTTAAAAACAAAAAAAAAAATTAGACTAAGAATTACAAAATGATTATAGTTATTCGGTTTCAGAAGTTACTCTTAAAATTAACTTCCCCTCTCTCTCTCTCTCTCTCTCTCTCTCTCTCTCTCTCTCTCTCTCTCTCTCTCACACACACACACGACACACACACACATACACACACACGCTCTAATTTGATATACAAAGAATCGTCAGTAACAGTTTTTCTGTAGTTTTTCACTCGTTCTGATCTTTAAAAAATGTTATGTCTATGAAAAAGGAAAGAAATTCAAATCCTCGTGTCAAGGACATGCTGAAAAGGAACAGATGCTTAGATAGTTAGACATTGACGGACTGTTTGTAAATTATCTGGCGTTATCGATCTGTCAAGAAAATACAAATTCTGTTGTTTTAATAGCTATATTAACATTTAAGCCGTTCACACAACGAAAAATTTTCCTCTCTCTTGCAAGACTGATTGATTGTTAGTGAATTATCTAACGTTATAGATCACTCAATAAAAATACATTTTCAGGTATGTTTTCAATTGTTATATTAATATTTTAACACTTAAACCCTTCACACTACCAAAAAAATTAAGTATATTTCAGTTTAACCAGACCACTGAGCTGTTTAACAGGCCTCCTAGGGCTGGCCCGAAGAATTAGATTTGTTTGCGTGGCCAGGAACCAACTTGTTACTTAGCAACGGGACCTATACAGCTTGTTGCTCCGAACCACAATATATAGAGAAATGAATTTCTAATCACCAGAAATAAATTCTACTGATTCCGATCTGGCAGCAGTTGGGAGCAAACTCGGGCTACCAGCCTGATAGATGAGTATGCAACCCACTTGCCCAGTAAGGAACTACTCATACTACTGCTGCTGCTACTACTGCTGCTGCTGCGGCTACTGCTACTATTAATACTACTGCTGCTGCTGCTGCTACTAATACTACTACTGCTACTAATACTACTACTACTACTGCTACTGCTGCTGCTGCTGCTGCTACTACTACTACTACTAATACAGCTCCTAGCACTGCGCTAGAAAGTATAAAAAAAAAATCCAGGGAAATATTTTCGTATTCCATCAGCTGATCCCCATTCAGAGGCGACCAGCTGTAAGAAAGGAGTTGACACCATAAAATCGAAGTTAAGGGTCATTCCGGGGGGGTGGGGTGGGGGGTGGGGGGGGGGGGGGGGGGGGGGGGGGGAATCATTCTTCACCGTTCAACAAATATTTCCGTTATTCTATTTGTTGTGCATTAATTATTGCATCAAATTCCGTATTGTCAAACTGCTACATATATACTGGAGTGGTAATATCTGTCTTTCTCAAAATAGATGGGAGACCTTATCGATTCCGTTTATATGTTAAAGCCTGCGGTGATATATTGCGATGACTCGTGCAATGAAGCGTAATATCGGCCTGGCTCGATTAAATGCGCTATTCTATCGCTTTCGCTTATATACTTCCGCGTACAATGATTTATCATGCAATAATTTATAATGATGTGAAGCCGTTTCTCCTACCATTTCTTTTGTCGTTTTTTTTTACCTTTATGATAAGAAACGCGTTGTCTTGGCGTTCACTTTTTCTTTTCCTTTTTTTTTTTACTTTGTGTTGCTTCGCAAGACTGAAAATTGTCGGACGATGTCTCATTATTTATATATATATATATATATATATATATATATATATATATATATATATATATATCATATTATATATACCATACATACATATATATATATATATATATATATATATATATATATATATATATAGATATATATGTATATATATGTGAATAATTATCACATCACCGTGATTCATATGAATTATTCGAGCTACAAATGTCCTTTAAAATCTAATTCGGTCTACCTCGGAATTAATATATTTTCATATATGTAAACCGAAGGGGAATTTTTTGTTGATTTCTTTGTTTGTATGGTGTTTTTACGTTTGCATGGAACAGTGGTTATTCAGCAACAAGATCAACGGGCTTTAAGTGGACTTCCGAACCACGTCGAGAGAGAACTTCTATCACCAGAAATACACATCTCTCACTCCTCAATGGAATGGCCGAGAATCGAACTCGCGACCACCGAGGTGGGACGCCCAACACCATACCAACCACACCACTGAGGCGCTAAATTTTTTTATGATAATAATGTCATCCTTTCGTGGGTTGGACCACTGCCCAGCTTGACAGAGAAGAAATCAGGACTTCAGTGACGTTATATATTGATTATGAGGTAGAGCGAATTAGATATTAAAGAACATTTGTAGCTCGACTAATATATATAATATATATATATATATATATATATATATATATATATATATATATATATATATATATATATATATATATATATATATATATATGTATTTAGGGGTATATATTTATAAGCGTAGATATATATATATATATATATATATATATATATATATATATATATATATATATATATATATATATATATATATATATATTATATACTTCTAGGGCACAATTTTTCACGGATACAACATTCATTGAATAGAATGGCTTTCTCACTGTAACCAGCTTTTTTGAAATTGTTTCATATTTTTCTAATTATTTTCTTTACTTCATTGTTCAGGTTACTAATGGACACATAATGGGGGTTCTTCCATTTACTCCAGTATTTTTACACGCGACAGCTGTTTCATCAACCTATACGTATTGACGTTTTCAAGCGTACTGATACAAATATGAGCCTACATGCTTTTGTGACGTCATGAGGACGGAAAGGTAGTACAATTGCCAGATACCTAGTTTTAAGTATTTACAAAAGACTATAGTGAAACATAAAATAAGACAAATAAATAAATATGTTAACAACAGAAATTAAATAAAAAAGTTGAAAGTAAGTTATTATATACACATTATACATAAATATATTATTAACATATATGTTTAATTCACTGAAAGTCAGTGTGCGCTCCTGTCCGCGTGTGGGGGCTTTGTTCCACGCGGTTGAAGGACTGCCTCCTACACGAGGGCAAGGATCGGTCTGCCTCACGTTGGATGTTAAGGCTGGGACGTTGCATTGCGATGCTGACTGCTTCTGGATATCAATAAACGATTGTAGTTGCCTTCCTTGTGTATTATTTTGGTGTTTGTGAGAAGTTCTTGTAATGATGCGTGTTTTTTATTGTGGGTATCCACCCAAAGTGCTGATGAATGGCTCCTTGGTTTCTGTGGGCCTGCATGCGACGTTTGTGGGTGGGTGGTGGTGTGTCCGATATAGCATTTTGGGGGACTGACATTGCTCGTCAGCACAGACAAACTTGTATACTATATCAGATTTAACCTCTTTCTCCGTCATGGGCCGTACTATTTTTTCATTACCAAAGAGGCCGTAAGGTTTGGTTTGCAGTAAATCCTTGCTGTTATTTTGTTATATGGCGCTAGGGGGTGGTTCCTCTTCGCAGTTATACCAAGGATGGCTTTCCTTTCATCTTTCGTGGTGTTTTGTTGTATGGTATCTGATGGTATATCACTATTTCTTTGTCTTTGTCTTTGTGTGTTGTTCCTCGGGGTCGGATTATGGAAAGCCTCTAATCTCTTTTTGACAACTTGCTGGATCATGTCATCTGGATATCCGTTATTTTGTGAGCAGCTGTTGAACTCTGTTGATCTCTTCGTTAGTCGCTTTCCACGTGGAACAGTGTGTATGGCGCGTTTTATGTATGCATTTACCACAGATCGTTTATATGCATCAGGGCATTTCTCCTCTAGCATTTAAGCATCTTCCAGCGTCTGTCTTTTTAGTGTATACGGTGGTATTGTATTTGTTGTTCTTTTGGGTCACAAGTACGTCCAAGAAAGGGAGCATCTTCTCATCACTTCTTTCTACCGTTAAAATTTAATGTAGAATTTGCTTGGAGTTTATTTACTAATTCTTCTATGTCATTGTCGCCCTTTGTTGTGATAAAGATATTATCAATATATCTCCCATAGATTCTGGGTTTTGGGTGTTCTTCAAACGTGAAATCTTCTGTGTGTGCCATGTATGCGTTTGCGAACAAAGAACCCCGAGGGGGGAACCCATTGCCACGCCGTCCTTTGTCGATATATTTCGGCCCGCCCCTATGAGAGGAATGGGGCTTCCTTTGTACCATGCTTCCAGCATCTCTTTTAAGATTTTTTCGGGGATCGGTAATGGTGGTTTCTCAGAGCGGTATATCTTGTCCATGATGATTTGTATTGTTTACCACTGGTACGTTAGTAAATAAACTTTCAACGTCCAGGGATGCTATGTCTTCGTCGGGTGCGGTGTCTTGCAGTAGGTCGATGAATTCCGTCGATGATTTTAGCGAGAACGTTGAGGGAATGTACGGCGTTATAATTTCATTCAATTTCTTAGCCACTTTATACATGGGAGATGTCATTTGGGATATAATGGGCCGTAGCGGGTTCCTGTTTGTGAATCTTGACTGTGCCGTAGCAGTATCCGGGTGCAAAGTCTCCGATGATTTTTGGAAAGCTTACTGTTCTCTGCTCTTTGTTCGCTTTTTCTGTTAGTCTCATCATTTTCTTTTTGAGGTCATTTGTTGGGTCTTTTTAAAGTGGCTGAAACTTATTATTATCACTTATATATTATCCATTTTAGTGTCGTATTCATCTCTATTCATTATGACGTACACTGCGGTTTTTTAATCTCCTTTGCGTATTATTATGGTTTCGTTTTCTCTCAGTTCTTTTGGCTGCTTTTTTTAACTGTGGACTGACTATGCGACTAAAGTAGTTACCACGTGTTCTATTGGTCATTTGTTGGGTCTTTTTAAAGTGGCTGAAACTTATTATTATCACTTAGTATATTATCCATTTTAGTGTCGTATTCATCTCTATTCATTATGACGTACACTGCGGTTTTATCTCCTTTGCGTATTATTATGGTTTCGTTTTCGCTTTTTTTTAACTGTGGACTGACTATGCGACTAAAGTAGTTACCACGTGTTTCTATTGCCTCACCCAGTAATTCAGCGATGCACTCTTGTTTAAGTTCGATTTTGCGTTCTTCTTTCAGTCGCAGTAGTTTATCGATTAATACTTCTGTATTAATCCTCTTGGATTCAGGGTGTGGTTTTCGTATGTAATGGCAGTTCAGGCCTAGATTTAGTAACTGCTTTTGGTGTTCACTCAACTCTATTCCTATCAGGAATAGAGTTGAGTGAACACCAAAAGCAGTTACTAAATCTAGGCCTGAATTTCTAGAAGCAAATCCTTCCGCTTCAGTTTGTGCGGCAATTCAAAGCAATAAGGTCGACAGCAGAGAGATTCGAGCCGGGAATCAGACGACAAAATTCGAATTCGATGACTTGCATGGTAACGCCGATTGGTATCTGTCTGCCTGTTTTCGCATCTTCCTTACACGATAGAAGGAAATTTTCACAAGGATCGGTATCACTGAGCCACGATGCTCAGGGCACAAACGGCCTTTCATGATCATCGAATGTCAAAATTTCTGCGCTGCTAAATGAAGCCTTATGATAATTTCATAATCGTTTAAATATTAATATCAGAAAAAAAATTATAACTTTTTTTTATTCACAGATGATCTCTTTTTATTCCTTGTCTCGGGTGGTATTTAATCAGAGATAATTTTGTCCAGATTGTCAAAAAAAGATGGTTATTGAAGAGCGAATATATATGGATATCTTCTGAATACACAAGTAACGGACGGAGAACATACATACATACATAATATATAGATATATATATATATTATATATATATATATATATATATATATATATATATATATATATATATATATATATATATATATACATGTATGATATATATATATATATATATATATAATATATATATATATATATATATATATATGTATATATATTATATATATATATATATATATATATATATATATATATATATATATATATATATATATATATATATATATATATATATATATATATATATATATATATATATATATATATATATATATATAGTATATATATATATATATATAGAGAGAGAGAGAGAGAGAGAGAGAGAGAGAGAGAGTACAAATGATTTAATTCGATTTCGTAATTAACAAATAAAGCGTTCAAAGTCTGCTTTTTAAAAATTTTTTTAGACACAACAAACCAAGTAGTGGGCATAAACTGTGCACGTGATTGCTAGACAAAGCATGACGTCGTTCAGTGATGAAACAGAACAGAGCTAAAAACCTTCTGTCATTCCCTTTGGAATGAATTGAATACTCCGCTAAAACACCCACCCGCCTTTCAAGTGAAATCCTCAGCATTCTTCTATAAAGATAGAACACTGTATCGTCACATCTTTCAAAACACAGGTCTTGAATGCCATTTGGAATTATTCCATTTAAACCCGGAGGAAATCATATTGAAGATTTCCGGCATGTTCGTGAATTTTCAGATATTTACAGTCTCTCGCAGTCTTTCTTTCAGTAGTGCTCGCTGTGGTACGGTGCTTTTGGAACGGCAGGCGAAAATCGAGAATAGTTCGCGCCATGGTAATTATTTTATCTACGAATCGGCGTAAAATGTCAGAATGCATTGTTCGCCTTAGCGAAATGACTCGTTCTCGAAATCAGGGATTCCGAAATGCACAGAATTGCGCAAAACTTTCAACCTGTTTCACGAGCATCAATGGGATTTTCCAGACTTTTGCAGTAAAAGAGATGGACAAAGCTTTATGGAACACTCATGGAAGATTAATCTTACTGCTGCTGATCAGACTTCAAAATATTGCGTTTGAAGATAAAGGCATTTTACGTTCGAATTTACAGAGGGAGGTTGGTTTTACCTCCAGAAGGGAAAGACTTTTTTTTGCTGACACGATAATAACATTTGCATACATGGGAGATATAACTTGCCTGTTTCTCTCAAGCTCGAAGTACTATGCATAAGTGTAATTCACCCCTCAAGAATTATTTCTATTTGGCAATAACATATATGGATTCCTTAAAGTAATCTTCGTTTACATTTCTGCAATAGTCTTCGGTAGATTTGTAAACAAACCTGTAAATTTTAATCTTAACAAACTAACTTAATTATTATCAGAGCTTTTGAGGTTTTTTATCTATTTATTTAAAGAATCCTTTCTCAGTACCTGGACTTCGAAGTGACGAAGACTGGTGGATCATAACTATTAAGAATGAGGAAAATAAAGGAATGATTTAACTTTCAAAATTATGAATTGCCAATTATGGAAGATTCACTTAAGGACAAAATAATCATCCTGTATTGGCTTATTTTGAGTTTTTTTATCTAATGGCTTTCATCTCATGAATACTCCGAGAAAAAGAAAAAAAGTAAGGATTAAAAGACCTGCCTCTAGGAAGAAGCAAGGTTATAAAAGCAATGGAAAACAGAGGAGGGAAGAGATATCCAGAGCTTGGCAGCAGGAGAAAAGAAACAGTCACTATTGCCACCTATTTCTTTCATCCTTTTTCATTCATCTTCGGCTATTTTCCTTCGCCACTGGTTGGAAGATTAACCGAAATTCATAGTGGAACATTCATTCCACCCCTCTCTCTCTCTCTCTCTCTCTCTCTCTCTCTCTCTCTCTCTCTCTCTCTCTCTCTCTCTCTCTCTATATATACATATATATATATATATATATATATATATATATATATATATATATATATATATATATATATATATAGTATATATATATATATATATATATATATATATATATATATTATGTGTGTGTGTGTGTGTGTGTGTGTGTGTGTGTGTGTTTGTGTAATATAAATTTAATTGACAAAACCTATTTGTAAATTTTCTTTTCATAAAAGGTGCAGAGATTCCTCCAAGGAGAATCTTTCCCTGAATAAAAGACAAAGACCAAGGTATTATATAAACGCCCATTCTTTAAACCTAGTTATTAATATCTGCCGGTATTACTTAGGACTTTTTTCTATCTTAATACTCCCGGCTGTATATGAAAATTGTATATGCAAATGTTTGCTGGCATTTTTCGAGCACATGGCTATTTGGAAAATGTATTGTTATTATTATTATTGAAAAAGAAACCCACAAGATTACTTTACTTGTAAGTATTTACATAGTATTGTAAAATACTATGTAATACTTACAAGTAAACAAGTTATGCTTGATAATCTTGTGGGATTCTTTTTCCGTCTGGAGAAGAAAAACTGAAATAAGTTTTTTGTTTGGTTCATTATTATTATCATTATTGTACCTATAGCGTGGAAATTTCAGTAATATAACAGATGACAAGTCTAAACGTAGAGTTTATTATGCAGACACAATCGCTCTTACAACAGTTGAGGTAATATATTTATGCGCATTACGTTTATAATCATTTAATTTGAAAAGAAGCTGGCATTCAGACTGCTTTATTAAAATGAGGAAACGGACGGGAGTAAATAACGAATAAACTAGTTGATAAATAAGTAATATTTATGTACGACCAACGTTAAAGCTGAAAAAAAACATAAAATACATAGCAACGTGAATCCAACTGAAAATTATTTCACCAGATGAATTTAACGATAAAATATCAGCGATCCCTGACCATTCGTTATCCATTTTTCAATTTTCCATCATAACATCAAGTTCATATCTTTCAGATTTTTGAACGAACTGGGCATCAGTTAATCAAGGGAATTAACAGAAAAGCAGAGCATTTGCTATTAATGAATAAAGGTTTGTTCTGGAAAAGAAAAGGATGGTAAATAATAATCCTTTACTACGAAGAAAGTGAGATGGTATATCATCTCCTTTTGAACAATCAACCTGCTAAGGTCATATTCATGAAACCAGGAAATCATCAGAGACAAAAACGTGGAAATAACAATGAGTTGCTAAGAAGTGCTTAAATCTAGCTCTTCGGGACTGGAGAGTTTTAAATTGACCGAGAATTATCGGTCAGTGCTTTCGTTGGAAACCTCCAAATCTATCTCTATGAAAGTAATAGAACTGAACACAGGCTGAAATGACTACTGCTCATTAGATCATATGGAATCTTGCGGAATTCTACGGAATCACAAATCTTTATTGGTTGTTCTTAGACTAAATTGTATTCACGTCATGTGTTTTGGCATCTAATATAATAAAATATTCAAAAATTATTCATAAAATTAAAGCATTCAAATTCTTAGGATCAAAGCCAGGCAACTTAACGTTAAAATAAAAGAAAATTGTTTAAAACTTGGAATCCGAAAAAAAAACAGTCACCCTTGTCTAACACAAATTTTATCTTTTCGAGGAACAATCATAAAAAAAAAATGAGGATACATTTCATGCGCATTAAATAAACGTAGAAGCTATTCAACAATGCACGGGAAAAAAAATGGAATGCGAGATGAAATATTGTTTTCACGCAGAGAGAGAGAGAGAGAGAGAGAGAGAGAGATGAGAGAGAGGAGAGAGAGAGAGAGAGAGAGGAGAGAGAAAGAGCTTTGAAAACTCTGGCCCTGTTCCTCATTTGTACAGATATAGAAAAATAAATCTGAACTCAGTCTCAGGCCACACAAATTGTCGCCATAAAAGGACAGAATAGTGACGCCACAGTTGTTGACATGCTAAAACTTCATAAGGAGAGGAGAGAGAGAGAGAGAGAGAGAGAGAGAGAGAGAGAGAGAGAGAGAGAGAGAGAGAGAGCTTTGAAAAATCTGGCCCTTGTCCTCATTTGTACAGATATAGAAAAATAAATCTGAAACTCAGTCTCAGGCCACACGAAATTGTCGCCATAAAAGGACAGAATAGTGACGCCACAGTTGCTGACATGCTAAAACTTCATAAGGAGAGAGAGAGAGAGAGAGATGAGAGAGAGAGAGGAGAGAGAGAGAGAGATCAAAACCATTTTTGCATATCTTCCAGAGGGAATCACGGAGAAAACACCTTTAATCTTCTCGGGTAAACAACTAGTTTGGATTCAGTTTGGAAGACTTACAACACTGTTGAAAGATACTGTTCGGAAAAACACTTTCTACACATTTTTGTCATACGGGATATCTGGGCGACAGGTATGCCAGTTAGGCGCCTGATGCAAATTTCTCCTCTCAAACATTACTTTGACTTGAGATTTTCCTATCATAATTAAGTGTTGATTTGATTAATTCTGTATGTATTGTAAATTAATTTTAAAGTAGTATAATCAAAGGCCAGGGTTTACAACTAGATTTTCACATTTTTAATAGAATCAAGCTTCTCAGTTTAATGATTTTGTTCCCATTACAAAATTACATTTACAGGATTGTCAAAGAATTCGGTTTACACCGAGAATTCCAATTTTTAAGGAGACAACCTTCTTAAATTTTAGCATACATGATCATCATATTGCTAATGGCACATATATTGAAGGTAATAGGGTTCTATTTCTTTATCTTTAAGAAATTCCTATCTTCAAAGAGACAATCTTCTCAATTTTTGCTTTATGTGATCGCCATATCGCTTCCGGTACACATTGAAATGAAAATATTTGATTTATTCTTTTTACAAGGATGACAAAAATGTATAAAAAAATTGAAATACAAATATATTTCTGTCTTAGAAGGATGACAGAAATGTATAAAAAAAGAAAGAAAAACCTTGAATGCACATATATTTCTGTCTTAGAAGGATGACAGAAATGCTTAAAGAAAAGAAACTTGAAATGCATTCGAAAATCACAAACCTTCCCCAAAGTTCACTGCAGCAAGAACCTCAGCCATTGCAGGTCGGATCAATGCAAGAAGGAAGTCGAGTTCAAGTTTCGCCTCCGAGACGAGTCGGGAATATCATGTCGTCCTCCTGCAGTCCTGGATTTACATGTGTATGTATGTATGTATCTATGTATATGTATATATACATACTATACATACATACATACATATATATATATATATATATATATATATATATATATATATATATATATATATATATATATATATAGTCGTGGCCTTTTTCATTTAGACACTTGTATTTGTAACATGTTCAAGAATGACCTCAAAGATATAATTAACAGACTTAAATAAAAATTAGTTGCCTTAGAGTTATCTTCGTTGTAATGTATGTCTAATATGTATTGCGAATATGGTTTGTTTACCAAAGTTCTGAATTGCTGTCACCTATAATCCTTTAATTGTCTTTTCCTTGTATCTGATGATTGTCTTAAACTTTTAATTGCACTCATTGTTTATGCTTGTTTGGGAAGGTTACTCATCTTCCAGGTGTGTCGGATTCTAGGTACTAATCTCTTTATAATCCATGTCAGTCAGTTATACGAATCTTCTTGTTTTGTCTTTTTCCTCATGTATGTCAGTTCATCTGCTTAGTAAAGGACGTTTGAACGTCGAAAGGTCTAGCGGATACTCGGTTGTTTCTTTTCCTTTGTGGCATATCTTTATTTATGGATTTATCATGTTCCTAACTTTCGTGATTAAGTCATACATATGTATATGTGTTTGTATATATATATATATATATATATATATATATATATATATATATATATATATATATATATATATATATATATATATATATATATATATAACTGAAATCACGAAAGTTAGGAACGTGATAAATCCATAATAAAGATATATGCCACGAAGGAAAATAAACAAACTGAGTATCTGCGAGACCTTTCGACGTTCAAATGTCCTTTACTATAGTGCGTTTACTTTTCTAAGATCGCTAGGGTGGGGCCAGGTAGAAAAGGCAGAGTTGTCATATCTACGGGTATGTAAGTCCCATTAAATGCTTCCTGCGGATATATCCTTCTTAGGAGGATTCGCTTTAGACCTTGGGAGTCGAGGGAAAGGGTTTGCTTCTTCCCTGTTAACTTTTTTTTTCCATTCCCGATTCTACTTAGCTATTCCTTCTTTCTCTTTCTATAATTATAGATGCGCTGAGTGGCCTGTTGGCTCCGGTGTTTGGACTTGAAACATAAATTCATAAGTCAATCGATCTATTATGCCCTTGGAAAAGACAACCACGCATTCCTTCTCTGCCTAACATTTTTATCAAAATCATCCAAGTCTGTCACAGGATTCACTTTCTCTTTTCTTCTTTGAAACACTGGAGATTCCACTATATTTCCCGCCTCTCTTGCTTCTTAAGTCTACGAATAGTCATTTCTAACACTTTTGTTGCTTCAGATGTTCTTGGGATGGCCTTTGAAAACATCAGTTACAGGACCTTCAAGATGTTTTTATAAAATGAAGTATTTCAGGAAATTATAGACTATTTCCTTGGCCTCAGGTGGTGGGTGAAGACGTTTACGGGAGTCATTTGGGCTGGGCTGTCCATACTTTTCACAGTGGGGTGATCGAGTGCGAGTATCCTTTAATGATATTGACCGTGACCTTTAAATCCTCTTAAGACCCATAGGGTCCCCTGAACTCAGATGTGGCATCTCCGGGGAAAAAAATATGCCATATCTTCATTTTCATTAGTGAAACTGAGGTTTTCACGAAGAATATACGAAATAAGATATATTCAAAATATCTGATGCAAACAAAGAATCACATTTTAAGAAATAAAAACTATTTCAATAGACTCCATGAAGCTAATATGATTACCATAACGTGAAAATTGGCAACGTATGATTTCTGTACAGGCCACACCCTAGCGATCTTAGAAAAGTAAACGCACTATAAGTAGATGAACTGACACACATGAGGAAAAAGGCAAAACAAGAAGATTCGTATAACTGACAGATAGGGATTATAAAGAGATTAGTACCTAGAATCTGACACACCTGGAATATGAGTAACCTTCCCAAACCAGCATAAACAATGGGTGCAATTAAAAGTTTAAGACAATCATCTCAGATACAAGGACAAGGGCCTAGAAGTAAGGCTAAGCCAGCATAAGTATTCTGTAAAAACTGGGCAAACATCTAATGCAATATTCATTCATTTAAGTGAAAACAACCACTCAATAAATTGGGTTGGTAGTTCAGTAATTGCAAGGTCAAGAGATGTCTTATCCCGAAATATTTCAGAATCTGCTTTAATACAACTTACTTTTCATTGTAATTTCAATGTTAGTCATGGCCTTTTTCATTTAGACCATTGTATTTGTAACATGTTCAAGAAATGACCTCAACAGATAATTACAGACTTAAATAAAAATTAGTTGCCTTAGAGTTATCTTCGTTGTAATGTGTCTAACATGTATTGTGAATATGGTTTTGTTTTACCAAAGTTCTGAATAGCTGGCACCTATAATCCTTTAATTGTCTTGTCCTTGTATGAGACGATTGTCTTAAACTTTTAATTGCACCCATTTTTTATGCTTGTTTGGGAAGGTTACTCATCTTCCAGGTGTGTTGGATTCTAGGTACTAATCTCTTTATAATCCCTATCTGTCAGTTATACGAATCATCTTGTTTGTCTCTTTCTTCATGTATGTCAGTTCATCTTGCTTAGTAAAGGACGTTGTTGAACGTCGAAAGGTCTCCGCGGGGGTACTCCGTTTTTTTATTTTCCTTCGTGGCATATATCTTTACATATGAATATATATAGTACTGGTAATCTTCTTAGGCACGAAGATATAGTAATTCAGTTGTATTCCACATAGGAAAATGATAAAATGGTATGTCTCAGGAAAATGCCAACAGTTTCGTCCTCCAATGGACCTCATCTTGGAGCGTTTATTAAGGAAAGAGATAAAGTTTACAGTGCATGTAGCCAAGAAAGGCCTAAAATTTTAAACGAGCTACAAACTACTCAGCAGTAAAATAACAATAAAACAAGAATAGCAGTTGAACAAAATACCAACAATATCTAACGAGGTAATACGTCCATTTGAAACAGGATAAACATACAGTACATATATTAACAAGTGTATACCATATGATAGTTAATGGATAACATTATTCCATTTGTACTGACGTTTCATGACATGTAATATAAAAGGATCTAATTTATACGGACCAGGAGATAAATTAAAATTTTTCCTTTACTGTGAACAATGCAAGCTGTCTCTATCAAATTTCTTTCAATAAAACCTATGGAATGAAGCAGAATACCTGTTATGAAAAAATGCGTACGCAAACAATACTTTTGCGTTTCTTTGATCATTCCAAATTGTTCAGACGAATCTCTTTATGCATTCTTCGTGGCGTGGAAGCGTTTGTCTCCTTCCGTAAATCATGAACATAAAGAGTGAAAAAGAACGAAACCTAATTGACATCCGCCTCTCTAGTTGTCAGCTTTATAACAGACGTTTTGAACGGTTGCCTGGTTTTCCTTTGTCGCCGATGTTTATTCACTCATTCTTTTATTCACTGATTCTCTTCACGCCGCTAACTGGAAGCAAAGTTTCGTGTCCCAGAAATAAGGTCGTAACTTTTATAAAATGTTTCGCGAACTCCCTGTTTGATTATCAATTGTTCGCGTCAACTCGAAAGTGGAATCTCTGTTTTTTTTTTTTCTGCCTGAACAAAACAAACTAGACGGATCGCTAATCAGAGTTAACCAATCAGTTGTTTGTTAGTCTTCAGCTTGTGTTACCGCTGAATCTTTTGGGCCAATGTTTTTGAACGAACAACAAAGATTGATAGATCTAAGTAGTAAGTCCGCGTCAGGTATTTCTTTGGAAATTACAGTTTACTTATTAAGAACTGACCGTTTTTTTTGGGGGGGTCCAACTGTAATTAACACCCAGGGGCTAGTACTAAACACGGCGAAATACATTTGACGCCCCAATCCCTAGTGGCTGTCGTTATTCGCGGGATCTTTCCTTGCAGTCCGTGCGGAGTTATTGCCTAGAATTACCCAATGATTTTATATTACGGACGTTTCATATACACCAAATCCTTTTTAATATTGTAGCTTCACCATGACACCTTGTAAATGATCAATATATAATTAGTTCTACAGTAATTAGCTAACCTTCACAAGCAACATCCTGTTACCCAATGAACGTTGGTTTATTTAAAGCATGTTTTGGTCAGACATCAATTGAATATGAACGAATCATTATATACTTTTAAACCAAAACTTTTTATCAATAACACTGTGAGAAAATATAGCCCTAGGAGAGTCCAGTACTACTGAATTACATTCGAGCGATAAGAAATATGACTTCCTATTTTATATATATATATATAGAGATATATATAGTATGAAGATATATATATATATATACTAGATATATAGTATATAGATATATAGAGAGAGAGATAATAGATAGATATAGATATATATAGATAGAGATATAGTATATGAGATATATCTATATATATGAGATATATAGAGATAGTATATCGATATAGATCTAGATAGATATATATGTATATAGGATATATGAGATATATATATATTTCTATATAGTAGATATATCTATATAGATATATATATAAGTATAGAGATGATTATATAGATAGTATATATATAGAGATATAAGAGAGATACTATAGAGATATAGATCTATATATGATATAGATATATTATATATATATCTATAATATATATACTAAATATATATTATCACGATATATATATATATATATATTGTATATATATACTATATATACTATATATATATATATACTATATATATATATATTATTATATATAGATATATATATATCTATATATAGATATATATATATATATATAGATATGTTATATATGTATATATATATATATATATATATATATATATATATATATATATTATTATATATAACCATAGGCACACACCTATAGCATATATATACAGATATATAAAACAGCTTATTGAAAGTGAAACTGAGTCGAGTTAAAAACAAAAACATCCGTGAAATGTGAACATCGTTTTTGGCCACCATGCTCCGTTTGGTTTTATCAAAACATTCTCAGTGCCAGTCGAGAGTAACTGACAAATACTAAAGATGACTGAAAATATTGTTTCTAAAATCACTAACGGAAATCCGCCTCATTAATCAGCCGAAGTATTTATCCATTTCATCTATTCTTTCTACCTCTCCCGCATCCTTTCCATCCCCAACCGCCATCACCCCCTCTACGCCGCCTCTCGCCTAAAGCCCTTGGATTGTTTCGAAATATCTATTCTAGGAAAAAATTTCTTCGGGTTTCAGGGCCATATAACCCTTCACAGAGCCCTCCAGAGCAACACGTGTCTTGTTCTTTCCAGACCAGAGCTCAGATGAGAGCGTAAACCCGACGCTGATTATAAGATCCTGGCTGGAACATCAAAAGAAATGACAGGGATTAAAGTCAGAGTGGCGGTGGCTGCAAGAGGAGCGTCGGCCGCTCTCTCTCTCTCTCTCTCTCTCTCTCTCTCTCTCTCTCCTGCCTTTAATGATCATGATTTTCCTCCCCGTCTTATTCCTTTTCTCACATATGTTGGAAAACTTGCTTGACGAGTTAACGGTTTTAGGCTTCTTACGTGTAAATGTTTTCAAGTTGAGAATATAATAAATTTAATCTAAATTAACTATTATTACGTCATATAGTCATGGTAAGTTAACTTCTGTCATTTCTTGATTTCTAAAGACGGGTTAAAGAGAGCAAAAGCAATAGATAATAAATTAAGAGACAGGGGCACAACCCTAAAAACCTAAATTTTTCACAAATCACAGCAAATTTCGATCCTGCCATTTTGGTAGCAGATCTTTTGATATAATATTCTATGGCAACTGCCAGACTTAAAATAACCCTATAATAGAGTAGGAACATTTACTTAAAATCTACGAAGTCTAACGAACACATTATATACTGGATAAAGCAATACAGGGCATAGGTACTTGCTTATTTTGAAATGCACGATAGTTCTAAGCCTTCACTTTTCAGCTATGCTTGGCCTTTTTCCATAATGTACCTATGTTTAACATTTTGGTGAATGTGTTTTTTTGCCAAACACATGGAAATTCCTTAGATGTGGTAAACGAACATTTCACGAATTTAGAACAAACTGCTCAATGTGAAACTTATCCGTTACCATGATCATGAAGAAGAGAAAGTGTTTACTCCCCAATATAGTGGGAAAAGTTATTTACTACAAAAAGTAACCTGCAATAAATAACTACATTCAGCTCCTAAAAATATAACTGAAACACTGTTCAAAAGTTATTTTATATCAGGTACAAGATGTCTCTACCGTCACTTCGAAAGTGATTTATTTCCTTCCGGAACATAATGATTCAGACAACACAAGAAGTGGCAGAAGAAACTCATATCTTATGGCTCGGTTTCATAAATAAATATTATATATATATATATTATATATATATATATATATATATATATATATATATATAGATATATATATATATATACGATGTATATATATATATTATATATATATATATATATATATATATATACATATATATATACATATATATATATTTATATATATATATATATATATGTAGTATATAATAATAATAATAATAATAAATAATAATAATAATAATAATAATAATAATAATAGAATAAGAAAACATAATCTTACAATGGCAGAGAAAAACGAGAACCTCGCAACACGCTTTCTTCTATCTAATCTATGATATAAATATCCGTTCACAAACAGTTACAGCGCCAGGAACAACAGCTGTTTCCCAGCAGTCGTAAACAGCGAACAGGCGACCGACTCGAAATGGGGTGGTAACAGCTATTCCAGGGTCTTTACGATCTTGTTTCCTGGACCCAGATCGGTCCATAATCACCTCCTTTATCTCTGGGTCCTTAAATATCACGTGATTTAGGAGCGGGAAATATTTCGTGAACAGGTCCTGGGACAAAACCTCGGGTTCTGCCAAGGATTATAAGCCGATCCTTCTTCTGCTCTTTCATGGGAAATTAGTTGCAAAGATTTTAAGGTAGTTTCCTGGACTAAATTGATCATTTTCAAGAGATATGCTAGATATATATATATATATATATATATATATATATATATATATATATATATATATATATATATATTTATATATATATATATATATATATATATATATATATATATATATATATATATATATATATATATATCTTTATGCCCGGCTGTGAATTACGTTGTTGGATAATAATATTCCCGTTAAGGACAAATTAATTTTCTGACTTAATAGTTAACAGCATAAAAATGTTAGCCATTTCATAATAAAAATTTTAAAAAATAAATAATAATAATAATAAATAGCCAACCAAATTATTGCCAGAAGTGTAAAATGTCTTCGTCACTTAACGAAGTTGGTATAAACCAATAGATAGATCTCCCACTGGGCTATTGTAATTTAACCCACTGTGGCTTAGTTGACCTACACAATACATGCATAGTAGACTGGAGTGAGTCCCACTAAAACAGCTGTGAAGCAAAGGGATTACCAACTCTATAGCCATACCTCCAAGGGGGTGATGTATACCCATACATATGAATATATATATATAGATATATATATATATATATATATATATATATATATATATATATACATAATATATATATATATATATATATATATATATATATATATATATATATATATATATATATATATCTATACCTATACATATGAATATACATATATATATATATATATATATTATATATATATATATATATATATATATACATATGAATATACATATATATATATATATATATATATATTATATATATATATATATATGAATATACTATATATATATATATATATATATATATATATATATATATATATATATATATATATACAAGGTGTCTCAAAAAAATGTACTCACTCTTAGAATTATGAGAAAACCTTTATTTATGGACATAGAGCGAAATGAAATAGCATCGAATACATGAGACAAATGTGTTTGAAGAATCATGTTTGGCGACAATGTTCAAATTGATGACCATTATTGTCCAGACAACGCTGATAACGCGCACCAAGAGATTCGCAAACGTCGCGAAACATGTCATTAGGAATATCACAACATTGTCTTTCTGCTTCAAATTTGTCTCTGATGCGCGCAATGGTCCGACGCGTGGGTGGCGGTTTTGCAAATTGATTTGTGAACCGGTGTTGCACTTCAGTGGCGTTTTCGGTCTTCCAATAGCATTTCAGGACAAACTTTCTTTCTTCGAAACTAAGTTGATTTCCTGCCATAGCTTCAGTAATTCAGGATATCTGCAACACAAAAAAAGACTGAGTACATTTATAATAGTCATCAATTTGATCATTTGTCTCATGTATTCGATGCTATTTCATTTCGCTCTATGTATCCATAAATAAAGGTTTTCTCATAATTCTAAGAGTGAGTACATTTTTTTTGAGACACCCGTATATAAAACATATATTTGCATATACATATACGTATGTATATGTATAAGCAATATATATTATATATAATATAGTATATATATATATATATATATATATATATATATATATATAGATATATATATATATACTATATATATATATATATATATATATATTATATAAATATATACATATATATATATATATATATGTATATATATGTGTGTATATATATAAATATATATATATATATATATATATATATATATATATATATATATATATATATATATATATATATATATATATATATACATATATGTATGTGTGTGTATGCGAGTGTGTAAGTACGTATATTAATACAGTAATATTACATTAAAGAGGATAGTATGAATATTATTTTTCTATATTTACAAAGCTTAACCTCCACAACCCAAATCCCTTATTCTCATTCCCGTGGATCACTCAGGTGAAATTTCTTTCCTCTGAAATATATAGAAGTGAGATTCATTTACAGTTTCGAGGATTTTTTTTCCCGATGAGTTCTACCCTTTTCCGAATTCCGCCGAGAAAGTTGGAGAGGCGTTAATGAACACATTATGCTAATTTATGCTAATCCGGCTATGTTAGCATTTCATAGATCCGGCCGAAAGAAGACGAAGAACTGGGAATGAGGGAATGAGTACGAATGAGGGCGGGATGATTATATTGTGTTATCTTGGGTGGTTGGGTTATATGAGACGAGCCATTATGCAAACACAGAGGCGTTATGAAGACGCGAAGATATGTCATTGAGCATCAGATGGAAGAGGCTAAGTATAATACAGTATAATATAACATAAGATAAAACCTTTGTGATATCGTTGCTAAGACCACGCAATTGTTGTAACGTAAAAATAACAAAAGGATCTGTCACCCCATAAATCTCACCTTTTCTCTCTCTCTCTCTCTCTCTCTCTCTCTCTCTCTCTCTCTCTCTCTCTCTCCCAAGATTGATTGACATGAATGCAAACACAATAACAAACAAGTACAGACACACAGACTATATATATATATATATATATATATATATATATATATATATATATATATATATATATATATATATATATATATATATATATATATATATATATATATATAATATATATATATATATATAAAAATGTGTGTGTGTGTGTGTGTGTATTAGTTTGCACTCATATGTCAATCAATGAAGAAGAGACTGAGACAAAGTATTTTTGATGTTTTCACTCACTCCAATGAAATAACCTAGAGCTGTTAAAATCGATTGGCTTGACCTGTGTTTCTTTATGTTTCGAAAGTAACTTATTTCATCTGAAAAGGCGAATGAGAGAGAGAGAGAGAGAGAGAGAGAGAGAGAGAGAGAGAGAGAGAGACCTTACCTTACCTTACAGACCTTACATCTTGTTCGGGTTGCCCCAGGTCCCTCAGTGTGAGGCACCTCTAATGTCTACCAGAGAGTTGCTAGTACATCTTCCGGATATTTTGCATCTTCCATCTTGGATGGTCTGGGATGCAGTTTAGATATTTGTCGAGCTTATTCTTAAACACATCTACGCTCACTCCTGATATATTCCTCAGATGAGCTGGCAACGCATTGAATAGACGCTGCATTATCGATGATGGTGCGTAGTGGATTAATGTCCTGTGTGCTTTCCTTATTTTTCCTGGTATAGTTTTGGGCACTATTAATCTACTCTGCTTGCTCTTATTTCTGATATTTTTAGTTCCATGATATTTTCTGCTATTCCTTCTATCTGTTTCCATGCCTGAATTATCATGTAGCGTTCTCTTCCTCCTTTCTAGACTATATAATTTTAAGAATTGTATTGTAGTCTTTCCCAGTAGTCTAGGTCCTTAACTTCTTCTATTCTAGCTGTAAAGGACCTTTTCACTCTCTATTTGTGCAATATCCTTTTGATAGTGTGGGTACATATCATATTGCAATATTCAAGTGGACTACGAACATATGTTTTATAATGCTAATCATGTGTTCAGCTTTTCTTGTTTGAAGTGCCGTAACAAACATTCCCATTTTTGCTTTACATTTTGCCAACAGAGTTGCTATTTGATCATTGCATAACATGTTCCTATTCATCATCACACCAAGGTCTTTAACTGCTTCCTTATTTGTGATGGTCTCATTATTAGGTCCCTTATATGCATATAGCTTTCTTTCTCTGTCTCCATAATTTATTGATTCAAATTTATCAGAGTTAAATACCATCCTATTTACCTCTGCCAATCATATACTTTGTTAAGGTCTCTTTGTAGAGCGTTCCTATCTCATCACAAGTAATTTCTCTACTTATTCTTGTGTCATCTGCGAACTACTCATACCGAATCCTTCACATTATTGTCTATGTCTTCAATCATAATAACAAACAGTATTGCAGCTAACACCGTACCTTGCGGCACACCGGATATTACCTTGACTTCATCCGATTTCTCGTCGTTTGCAATAACTATCTGTTTTCTTGTTGTGTAAAAATTCTTTTAACCATCTTCCTACTTTATCCACGATATTGTGTTTTCTAATTTTCTTCGCTAATATATTATGGTCTACTTTATCAAAAAAAGCTTTTGCAAAGTCGTAAATAAACCACATCTGTTTCCATCCGCTTTTCATATTTTTGAATATGTTCTCACGGTGGACTAACAGTTGGGTTTGTGTACTTTTTCCGGTGGTACGAAACCTATGTTGTCCTTTATTAAACAAATTTATTTTTTATTAAATGTTTCATAATATTTTTCTTCATTACCCTTTCATACACTTTCATAATATGTGATGTTAGACTCACAGGCTATAATTACTTGCCTCTAGTCTTGATCCACTTTGAAAGTAGGGGTAATATATGCTAATTTGTGCTAATCATAATAAAAATCTTGCCTGTATCTACACTGTTTGTCTTAATAATATTGCAAGTGGCTTTGCGATAGAATGAACAAAATTACTTTCTTTAACAAAAATAGCAGAATTACCATCAGGCCCTGCAGCAGCTCCATTTTTAATTTCATTAATAGCCTGCACAATATCAGCTTCATTAATATCTATGTCAGCTAAATATTCACTATTTTCATCCCTTGCTTCTATATCATTATCTTCATTATCTATTCTAGGGGTGAATTCTCTCTTATATCGTTCTGCCAGTATGTTGCAAATTTCCTTTTTTTCATTCGTTAATCTCCTTCAATTCTCAGAGGGCCTATTTCTATTCTTCTTTTATTCATCTTCTTCGCATATGAGTATAATAGTTTGGGGTTTTGCTTGATATTTAATAGGGTTTTTTCTTCCAAGTCCCGTTTTTCATTTTCTTTTGATTGTATAATCTTTTGTTCTGCATTTTCTATCTTACTTTTTAGTTCTATACTTTCCATGCATTTTTTTCTTTTGCAAGACCTTTTTTCCACTTTCTGATTTTCTGGAACAAGATCCTTCTGTCTCTTGGTATGCATGAATGATGTTTACTTTTCTTCTTCGGTATATATTTTTCTATTTTTCTCCAATATTTTATATAATATCTCCGTATTTACCCTAATGTCATCACTTACGAAAAATGTTATCCCATCTTTGTTTAATTCTTCATTAATTTATGACCATTTTTATATTTTACTGTAGAAGTTGTATTTTCCATATCTCTTTCCACTTTTTCATTTCTTGCTTATCTCTATTTTCACTTGCTTGGAATGAACTGTTAATTCTATGACATTATGGTCTGAAATATTCGCATTATAAACTATTATTTCTTTAACATAATTCATCTCGTTCACAAATACTAGGTCTAAAGTATTTTCCTTTCTTGTTGGCAGGTGATTTATTTGTTGAATGTTGTATTCTAGTAGCATATCTAATAGCTTTTCAAATTGCCTCTTATCTTCTGCACTACTATTACTCTCTTTTTTATATGTATAAGTACACAATCTCCTATTCGTTCTTTCCATTCTACGAAAGGAAAGTTGAAGTCACCAGATAGGAGAATAGTCCAGTCCTTGTGATTTCTACATATATCATCCAATTTTTCAATTATTAAGTCAAACTCTTTAGTATTAGGAGGCCTATATATTACTATGTTTATCAATTTTTCAGATTCAAATTCTACCGCTATTAGTTCACATTCTGAGTTACTATATTTCTCATATATTTTTTTTCCTTGTTTTTGTCTTTCCCATATATTGCGGTTCCCCCTTGATTCTATTTTTCTATCTGATCTATAAGTTTGGAACCCTTTTATGATCATCATTCCAGTCTCTTGGGAATACCAGGTTTCACTTATATTCAATTATATCTATTTTCTTTTCATTTTGGGTAGTTCTTCTAAGTACTCTATTTTCTTTTTGAGTTACTCGTAACTAAACCCTGCGCATTCATCACTATGATGGTTTGCGTGTTTTCTCCTTCATTTAATACTGGTAGTAATAAGGATTTTCCATGTCTCTTTCCTGTTCTGGTATGTTGTTCTTTTTTTCATTTCCAGAAATTCTGACATTAAAAAATCCAACTTTTCCATAATATTTGATCTTCCTTCATCATAATTATTCATTTTGTCTGAATCTGCAATTTTTCTCCGTTTCTGCAATATCCTCTTGCATAATAAATACAGTTATTATCTCTTGGGTATAATTTCGGAGCTGATGCTTTGAAATTTTTTGCTGACAACCTCGCATATCTCATTGGTGGTTTGCTTTTCTCTTTACCTGATATTCTTGATTTCTCTCTTTATTTGTTTCTTTCTTATTTTGGATTTTATTACTTGGTTGGTTATTTATTTGATTATGATTCATGGATACAGGGTGCATATATTTTGGCATTTTTTGTCGAACTTACATCCTTTTCCTTCTTTTAGGTTTTACATTTTATGACAGATCTCTGCAATCATCCCCATATCCATCTAAGTATGCACATTTACCATATATTTCATAGTTTTGACATATCTTAGGATGTTTGTAGTAACATCTTTCTCCAAATCTGCAATTCCCTCTTTTCAAAAGGTTGCAGATTTTGTCTTTCTTGTCTATTTTTTCCTCTTTCCCGTCATTGTATAGATCTGGGTAGAGCCTCTTCTTTAGGGATTTGCTTTTCTGTTGTCATATCGTAATTTATTTCTCGTAGTATGCTGCTTTATTGCCTCATATGTAGTATTCAATGAGTATCTCTGCATCCATACTTTGATCTTGTTCTTTGTTTTCGTATTTTTTTTCTGTCATTTCATTTTTGTTATTCCTCTTCCGTTTTCCTCTCCTCTCTTCTTTTTCCTTTTTTTTCTTTCATCTTCTTCTTCTTTTTCTTCTTCCTTCTTCCTCTTCTTCTTCATCCTCAACTATTTGTACATTCAATCTTGATTTAATAACATTGTCTATCCATGATAGCATGTTGAACAAAAAAAATTTGTATCTTTTCTCAAATCTTGTATTACCTCAGCACACTGTGGATGGGTCGGAATGTGCATGCAGCACATTTTCTGATTAGGTTTTGTGGATTGACTATGCTATACCAAACCTTAAACACAGTTGCATGCTTTTGGCATTCTTTTTCCTAATGCATCAATTAGGATATTCACAAGATTCACCTTATTCATTTTCTTTGTCGGAATATGTTGGTTTATGTATATTTTCTTTATGAGTCTCTTGACCACTTGGATTTTATTTGGAACTTCTTCAATTATTTTCAAGATGTTTTCATTAGATTTGTTCCAGTTTGAAGGATTATATCCTTCTAATATATCTATGAATGCTTTTGTATCTTTTGGTTAGGACTGTTGCTGATTTCATAGATGAGAAATGCCAGTTCCCTTCCTGCTACCTCATCCTATTGCGAATCTGCTAAACACGCCAAATTACGCCACCTCTTCCCGCAGTTGGAACTTACTGCCATCTTGTTCTGATTTATAGTATTAACGACCTTGATACTTAACTTACGTTTTAAAGACGCTATCCTACTATTTTCACACTAATCTTATCACCGATAGTTCACGAACACTTCTAGATATTTCTCAAATTCTAGTCGTATGTTAAACTTGTGATATCTGTTGATTAATCTGAGTTCACGCGGGTACGTCTCACCAAGCAAGATGAGAGAGAGAGAGAGAGGCTGTCAGATACTTATTATTTTTAAATTACAGTAAGTAGTCCTGGCTTTAGCAATCATATCACATAGGCTTTGTATTATATCAAGCGGCGTCCATTATGTGCTCAGTAACATATCCCTGATTGATCTGCATAACGCTTCTGTGTTTGCATGAGCTTGAGCCGCAGATGCACACACACACACACACACACACACATATATATATATATATAAAATAATATATATATATATATATATATATATATATATATATATATATATATATATATATATATATATATATACATATATCTATATATATATATATATATATATATATATATATATATATATATATATATAATATATATATATATATATATATATATAATGTAATTCAACGCTGTAGGTTTCCCACCATCATTCCAGCACCGACACCAAACGAAATGAAATCCGGCACCGAAAAACCAAATATAAATTCAAAGCTTGAATTATATTAATAGATTTTGCATAAATCACAAAAAGCACATTACAAACCATTTCCATCATGAATATTAATTGCACTTTCGGATATTCTGCTCGTTCTTTCACTCTTCGAAGTATTATTTTACACGACGCGTCCTGATTGATATTGCCATCCGCGTAGCTGTCTTGACACATTCATCTAATTGCATTAGTCTCAATACATTAGTATAATTGCACAGACACAGTTGTATAATAATGAGTGTCTTGTTTGCATTCTATTAATTTTTTAGAATGCATTCATAGAATTACTACATTCGTTGTATCTATCCTGATATATTACATTTTTTCCTGATAAATTCATATCACTGTCATGATACAACTGAATAAATATCGTGCAAAATGTGCTCAATTGTGTCATTGTCTTGATACATTGGTATCACTGCTCCGATACATTCCTGTAATAATCGTGAAATATGGTAAAAATGAAATTATATACTGAGAGCTATGAAGAATAAAGCCACCAAATATGAAATGAATGAAGAAAATACATCACCTGGGGCACAATGCATAAAGAACAGGACTAAGTACTTGTTCAAGCTGTGGTGCATTCATCTCTTCTCTCCTCTCCTCTCTCTCTCTTCTCTCGCACTCTCTCTCTCTCTCGTCTCTCTCTCTCTCTCTCGTCTCTCTCTTAATAATTGTAGGATGTGCAAAAACTTCACCCACGTACTTGCAATAGGCGCACTAAATCTTCACAGACGCAATCTGTTGATAAAGAAAGGAGACTTAGGGCATATTTCTATAATAATAATAATAATAATAATAATAATAATAATAATTAATAATAATAATAAAATAAAATAATAATAATATAATAATAATAATAATAATAATAATAATAATAATAATAAGCATGGCATGGATAGACTATAAGAAAGCCTTCGACATGATACCACACACATGGCTAATAGAATGCCTGAAAATATATGGGGCAGAGGAAAATACCATCAGCTTCCTCAAAAATACAATGCGCAACTGGAATACAATACTTACAAGCTCTGGAATAAGACTAGCAGAGGTTAATATCAGGAGAGGGATCTTCCAGGGCGACTCACTGTCCCCACTACTCTTCGTAGTAGCCATGATTCCCATGACAAAAGTACTACAGAAGATGGATGCCGGGTACCAACTTAAGAAAAGAGGCCACAGAATCAACCATCTGATGTTCTTGGACGACATCAAGCTGTATGGTAAGAGCATCAAGGAAATAGATACCCTAATCCAGACTGTAAGGATTGTATCTGGGGTCATCAGGATGGAGTTGGAATAGAAAAATGCGCCTTAGTCAACATACAAAAAGGCAATGTAACGAGAACTGAAGGGATAAAGCTACCAGATGGGAGCAACATCAAACACATAGATGAGACAGGATACAAATACCTGGGAATAATGGAAGGAGGAGGAGATATAAAACACCAAGAGATGAAGGACACGATCAGGAAAGAATATATGCAGAGACTCAGCGATACTCAAGTCAAAACTCAACGCCGAGGGAAATATGATAAAAGCCCAAATAAACACATGGCATGCCAGTAATCAGATACAGCGCAGGAATAGTGGAATGGACGAAGGCAGAACTCCGCAGCATAGATCAGAAAAACCAGGAAACATATGACAATACACAAAGCACTACACCCAAGAGCAAATACGGACAGACTATACATAACACGAAAGGAAGGAGGGAGAGGACTACTAAGTATAGAGGACTGCGTCAACATCGAAAACAGAGCACTGGGGCAATATCTGAAAACAGTGAAGACGAGTGGCTAAAGAGTGCATGGGAAGAAGGACTAATAAAAGCAGACGAAGACCCAGAAATATACAGAGACAGGAGAGACAGAAAGAACAGAGGACTGGCACAACAAACCAATGCACGGACAATACATGAGACAGACTAAAGAACCTGCCAGCGATGACAATTGGCAATGGCTACAGAGGGGAGAGCTAAAGAAGGAAACTGAAGGATAATGATAACAGCGGCACAGATCAGGCCTAAGAACCAGATATGTTCAAAGTACGATAGACGGAAATAACATCTCTCCCATATGTAGGAAGTGCAATACGAAAAGTGAAACCATAAACCACATAGCAAGTGAATGCCCGGCACTTGCACAGAACCAGTACAAAAAGCGGGCGATTCAGTAGCAAAAGCCCTCCACTGGAGCCTGTGCAAGAAACATCAGCTACCTTGCAGTAATAAGTGGTACGAGCACCAACCTGAAGGGAGTGATAGAAAAACGATCAGGCAAAGATCCTCTGGGACTATGGTATAAGAACGGATAGGGTGATACTGCAAACAGACCAGACGTGACGTTGATTGACAAGGTCAAGAAGAAAGTATCACTCATTGATGTCGCAATACCATGGAACACCAGAGTTAAGAGAAAGAGAGGGAAAAATTGGATAAGTATCAAGATCTGGAAATAGAAATAAGAAGGATATGGGATATGTCAGTGGAAATCGTACCCTTAATCATAGGAGCACTAGGCACGATCCCAAGATCCCTGAAAAGGAATCTAGAAAAACTAGAGGCTGAAGTAGCTCCAGGACTCATGCAGAAGAGTGTGATCCTAGAAACGGCACACATAGTAAGAAGAGTGATGGACTCCTAAGGAGGCAGGATGCAAACCCGGAACCCCACACTATAAATACCACCCAGTCGAATTGGAGGACTGTGATAGAGCAAAAAAAAAAAAAAAAAAAAAAAAAAAATGATAATAATAATAATAATAATAATAATAATAATAATAATAATAATAATAATAATAATAATAATAATAATAATTCCCATGACAAAAGTACTACAAAGATGATGGATTCTCGGTCCCAACTCAAGAAAGGAGGAAAACAGAATTACCATCTGTTGTTCATGGACGACATCAAGCTGTATGGTAAGAGCATCAAGGAAAATAGATACCCTAATCCAGACTGTAAGGATTGTAACTCGAGACATTAGGGTGGATTTGGAATAGAAAATTGTGCTTTGGTTCAACATACAAAAAGGCAAAGTGACAAGGACTGAAGGGTTAAAGCTACTGATGGGAATAACATCAAAAACATAGATAAGACGGATACAAATACCCGGGAACATAGGAGAGGATATAAAACAGAAAGATGAAGGACACGATCAGGAAAGAATATATGCAGAGACATTAGGCGATACTCAAGTCAAAACTCAACACCAAAAATATGATGAAAGCCATAAACCACATGGGCAGTACCAGTAAATCAGATATAGCACAGGAGTAGTGGAGTGGACGAAGGCTGAACTCCACAACATAGACCAGAAAAGTAGAAAACATATGACAATAAGTGGTACGAAAACCACCTGAAGATCACTCATTGACGTCGCAATACCAATGGTCACCAGAAGGGATAAGGAGAGAAAAACTTGATAAGTATCAAGACTGAAAATAGAAATAAGAAAGATATGGTATATGCCAGTAGAAGTTGTACCCATAATCATAGGAACACTAGACACATGAAAAGGAACCTGGAAATATATATGCCGAAGTAGCTCCAGGACTCATGCAGTAGAGTGTCCTACTAGTAGCTCAGCGCACAGTGAGGAAAGTGATGGACTCCTAAGGAAGCAGGATGCAACCCGGAACCCCACACTATGAAAACCACCCAGACGAACTGGATGGACTGTGATAATAAAATAATAAAATAATAATAATATATAATAATAATATATTAACATATTTACACTGACATCATTTAGGATTTCTTCACCAATAAAACTAAATACTGTAATTATAATAAATTATGCATATTTCTAGTTATGGTAAACCTTCACTGAAATATATAAGCTATTGTGTTGTTGCATAATGTAGCACAACAGAGTTTATTCACATATATATTCTAGGGTCTTTCCATTACCATCACTTACCACATTTCATTATTAGCATACAAAATCATTATTTATAAAAAGACCCTACAGATAAAACGTATTTTAATATTTAATCATTATCTCTCTTATTCATCACAACCGTAATGAAATGATTGGACTCATTTTTACTTTTTCGTATTATTTTACCGGCGGTATTTAGTTTTGTAAAATTCAAATAGCACGCATAAGCCTTTACTGAAAAATATGATTTGGGAAAAATAATGACTAAACTATTTTTCGGATGAATGAATTCTTGTCCAAAATATTTCCATAACCGGGGCAGCCCAATTAACAAATGATTTTGAAGAAAATTCTACCCCATAGAAATATTTTGCGAATTATTCGTCTGAAAAATACGAGCGCACACAGACAGACAGACACATTATACATAATATATATATTATATATATATATATATATATATATATATATATATATATATATATATATATATATATCTATATATATATATATATATATATATATATATATATATATATATATATATATATATATATATATATATCTGTTTGTGCGTGTGTGTGTGTGTATGTGTATGGGATCTGTCTTCATGGTTTTATTCTGTACTGATACTTGATATTCACAATTATCACAAGTTGATTATTTGACGTCCCTAGAAAAACGATTGATATGAGAATGTATGAAAAACTGAATGTAGGAATGACCCAAACCAGTTATAGCATATAAACATATCATTGTTAGGTATGAAAAATCAGCATTTTTTAAAAAAACCAAAAAAACAAGTGAAAACTTTAACAAATTTAGTTTTAATTAACTAAAAAGCGACCAGCTGATTTCTCAAAATATCCCGAAATATAGACACTTCTCGCTACACCCGAATAGTTATGAAAACATGCGGAACATACTTTTCTCGCGTTAAAGTTAAGTTACTACTTATCTAGTCAGAACAAATGCATCGTTTAATAGCTATCATCTGTCTGAAGAAGCATGACGGGACATCTAAAATTAATATGTAAACCCATACTGTTATAGATAGACTGACTGACGAAGACAAACAAACAGATACAAACACACACAGACAGATATTAAAAGTCGAAGAATGATATAATATTCGCATCCCTCCTTTGTAAATCCGTCATTTAAACAGATAAAAATATATCATTATTTCATTAGATGAAATCTATTCGCATGAAACAAACCCACCAAACAGGCTGTTGACTTGAAATTCAAGATTCCACAAAATGTTGCTTTCAACCTCTCACTGCAGATCCCACACTGCAGCAGTAACTGATCGTGATACAGAGCCAGTGATTTTTCGTCGCCCTGGGGGAGGCACGAACCCTCGACATCTGAGCGACATATCACGGCCCTGGCCACCATACCAGCGGACCAGTACTTCCTTCTTCAGTGCCATGGCCGGTGGCAACCTCTTTATGTAGCACATACCTGATGAAGGCATGTGAGTGAAGGAAGAAAGAAGGGGGGGAGGGGGTTGTCTGGGTGTGGGCGACTTAACCCGGAAGGAATCGATAGACTTGCCTCTTAATAGATAAAAGCATATAAGTCAGAGAAAAACATAAGTAGCGAAGAGAGTTCCACAGCCGTCTCTTATTTTAGGCATAAATAACTGTCATCAAAACAAATAAGTTATGAGAGACAGTGACTGACATGCAAAATGACTCGCATAAAAGAGGAACTGATGCAAGCTGTAATACCCCATAACGTGAAAATGCGGAATTTATCTACTTGTGTTTTCGACGGACAATTCAGTGAAAACCCATTCATTTTTCCGAAGTAAAATGACAAACATGTTTTGCTTTGACGATTTAAAAAAAAATGGTGCGTTTCAACCACAGGAAAAGTACAAAAAGTACAAATTATATATGTATATTTACGAGCAAACAAACAGCGCTAATTTTCACGAGAAACAAATGTAATTAAAAAATAAGTCCAACTTTCAAGTGAAATTCTGAATCGATCGGATTTGGAGAAAAAAGTAAACATTTTCTTGAAAAATACATTGAGCTCTTGCTGTCTTGAGTAACGGATTGAAAACATCTTCAATGATACTCACTTTTGTTCATGCAGCCGATAGTTACTGTGGATCGGGGCAGATCTAGAAAGCCGTCAGCTCGTTCACCTGAAAATAAAGTAGATGTAAATAAGTGCTTAGAGCAAATTGGCTGCCATTTTACAATCAACTTTACTTTCAGAAACGTTTTATGTAGATTTCATTACTCATAATTCTAAAAAGTCTACCAGGTTTTAAAGTAAATCACCTCGCCTCTTTTTCAAATGCCATCTCCGAGTATCATTTCCATTAATAAATTATTTAATCCCTTATAATAAGGATTGCACATTCCTAAAAAATAAGTTACATGAGGTCCTGCGACATAGTATTTCAAACTTTATAGTTTTCATTTATAATATTGAAATCACTGTTATCTACAAATTATGTCAACAACAAGCAGGTAACACCGTTTGTAGTTTTCTGTAAAAGGAATCAATTGAGATGGTTATTAGTCTGTCCGTCCGCACTTTATCTGTCCGCCCTCTGATCTAAGAAATACTGAGGCTAGAGGGCTGCAAAATGGTATATTTATCATCCACTCTCCCATCATCAAACTTACCAAATTGCAGCCATCTAGCTTCAGTAGTTTTTATTTTATTTAATGTTAAATTTAGCCATAATCATACGTCTGGCAACGCTATAGGGTAGGCCACCACTGGGCGGTGGCTAAAAGCTTCATATAGCTCATACAGAAAACTCCATTGCGTCTAGGTAACTTCGGCGCCTTATTTACCTGCTATTTTTTTTTTTTTTTTGTTTTTTTTTTTTTTTTTTTGCGTATATTTCAGGTAAAATTGCGTCTTAAATGAATAGAGAAAAACTTACAATTCAAGAAAGCTTTATATTATGTTCACTTCGTTGGAGTCATCATTTCTCTCTCTCTCTCTCTCTCTCTCTCTCTCTCTCTCTCTCTCTCATGACCCTTTAACCATAAAGATGGTTATTACTTCATAATACGATCTGAATGTGCAAAGAAATATTACAGTTCATGCTATGCTTTATACACGGGGGTGGAACTGGGTATAAACAACCTTTTCCGCTGGGTTTTTATTTACAATCAGACGAAGGCAGAAAAGACGCGAGGAAAAAGGGATTAACGTCATTCGTCACAATTACGAAACCATTCCGCGAGGAAGAGAAAATTGCAGCGCCTTAAAGAACGGAGAAGGAACTTCCTTTCTTCATATCCCTTTTTGTTACAATGGCTCCCTATGGAGCGATATACCTGTCATTAAGGGATTACTTCCGATTATATCCTGTGCGATCCCCTGAGTTACATCCGTAGATTGGATATACGCGAGGATAACATCATGTTGGATCGCATCCTCAGTGGTATTCTTTCTTCCATTTGGCTGATTAGAATAACGGGAATGGAGACATTCTTCAAGGAATGGTGACCACCATAGCCTCGAAGGATATTAATTGCTTGTACTGTATATAATGTACATCATATTGTATTTATGCATCCCTACTGGTCGAATATTTGTTGTGAAAAGATGTAATGCTTACTTCCAATAACCAAAAAGAAAACTTAATGTTTTTGGCTTTATAATGATCTTATGAAAGCCGAAATATTAATGTACTAGAATGTAAATAACGCTTCGAATAACAAAGAGCTTGAGCAAATACTATGAAACATTTAAGCCGCCCCCACCCAAACAACCCCCCTACCCCCTTTCTTTCTTCCTTCACTCACATGCCTTCATCAGGTATATGCTAGAGACAGGTTGCCACCGGCCATGGCACTGAAGAAGTAATTACTGTTCCGCTGGTATGGTGGCTAGCGCCGTGACATGTCGCTCAGATGTCTCGGGTTCGCACCTCCCCCAGGGCGACGAAAAATCACTGGCTCTGTATCACGATCAGTTACTGGTGCAGTGTAAGATCTGCGGTGATAAGTTGCAA
>NC_087209.1:67991280-68003780 GCF_015104395.2 Macrobrachium nipponense
TTAGACTTTTAAAGTTGTTGATGGAGTGATGGCCTTTGATTAATTTAATTACTTACAAGATTACCTCACACCTGTTTTGATGAACTTTGTCTGATTTTCTGCAATTCTGGTAAGTTGTTAAGGGATCACTGTTGCCTTTAGAGTATTCAGTCGTTTATTACCTGTGATGAGGGTTCAGGGTGTCTGGCTATTGTGAGGTAACAATTAATGAATGGGAAGTGTAGTAACTAGATACTTGGCACTTTGTCACAATATATATATATATATATATATATATATATATATATATATATATATATATATATATATATATGCATATATATGTATATATATATATATATATATATATAATATATATATATATATATATATATATATATATATATATATATATGTGTGTGTGTGTGTGTGTGTGTGTGTATATATATATATGTATATATATATATATATATATATATATATATATATATATATATATATATATATATATATATATGTAATATAATATATATATATATATATATATAGATATATATATATATATATATATAAATAATGTAATGCTCATCTACAACGTGAATATTTTTACAAACAATGGTACAGCAGTACGTCACACCAAAACATAAAATAAAACTGTTATTTTTCCATTTCCGCACACTATTTCATGGAAACCGTTTATATTTGCATAGTTCCCTATCCACTTTGCATTCGTCTACCTCACGGTTATTGGTTTTTGCTTCATCCCATTCTTTTATTGCCTCAAATTACATTCCCGAGTTCATATAGTCACCTTTCCTTGTCTCCGTCCCCTATCACTCCAATGCTTTATTACTGTCTAAATCCCCAGTAGGTTTCTTTAACTCATATTGGACTTTATGGCTTTTCTCTTCAGATTGGGAATTCGTTTGTCTCGATCGCGCGGAATAAATATATCGTTTCCTTTATGGGAGCTTAATCGACGTCCGTATTTCTGCCTATATATATATATAATGTCATAAAATCCACATATGAATGCGAGTGAAAACCGGGACTTGGAACAAGTACTTTCGTAGAATAAACTACGAAAGTACTCTTCTTGTTAAGTGGATTTTATATCTTCAAGCACATGGGCTTCCTTGCTACATTGTGTGTGTGTGTATGTGTATATATTATATATAAATAAATATATTCATATGTGAAATTTAATGTCTCGCGTGATCTATGGTAATACAGTAATGATATATAATAAATACCAATTGATAAAACCAAGGTTACAGGATTCGGCAAATACTGAAGAAAGCAGAGAATTTCCTTTTCTTGCTGGGAAATGAACAGAGTGAAAGATTGGTGGAGCCGTTTCACTTTTGAGTGCATGAATTCTCCAAGCACTTCAGGACTGTGACGCATCATCAGCACACCGAGGCAAAGACAGTACATTCCAAGAAAAAAAAAAAAAAAAAAAAAAACTAAATTTACGGTTTTGACTCGACTTCTTTCTTTGTATTTCCTGTAGTTACCGGAGTTGCACAGATATCTATCACTGGAACCCAAGGTCGGACACTTGACTGTCAACAAATAATTAGATTTTGGGAAAATGGAACATTTTGGCAGGATGGATTGCTCAGCCTTGGAGATAGTTTGTGGTCAGAACACTTATTTTTTAAAATTTATTTTACTTGTGTAAGATGTGACACAATATAATAATTGTTAACCAAACATATATTAAAGAGTTAGACTACAACTTACTATAATTCTGTTGAAACTAATTTCGATTACTATCAATTCCTCTTTTTTGTTGAATCTAAATTAGCTCAGAATTTTGTTTAGCTAGAAAAATATAATTTAATTCTGGTGTCATGAGAGCAAGATAATCGATGTACAGAAAAATATCTGCGTAAAGATGTATATTATGCATTGCACAAATAAGAATTGTGTTTTTGAAACTTGCACAGCAATGGTTTCCTTTTTCCATCAATTACAAGAAAAAAATAGCTACGAGAAACCCGTCTCCTAAACTCATTACCAGAGACAAGAAGGTTTATCTTATCAGAGGCAGGGCTGAAGGCTGGCAAAAACGGACTACATTTTATGAGAGATCCACATCTACGTGAAAAACCTTTGTGGGAGGGAGGAAGGAGGGCCTGGCGGAGGTTTGCGATCTCTGAACTCTTTGTTAATCATGTTATCATTTTCCAAATTTCTCAGTGAAGCCAGCGAGTTTACATATTCATTCTACATAAACACATTTACGACACACGTCTAACTTTTCCCATCTGCCAGACTGTTCTATTTCTAGCTTGAAGAGTTTCCATATTTGCTTCATTCATCTTAACTACTTATTTGACAGCGTCTTTCAAAACCCAAGTCAAACGCAACCTAAATTTGCACGCTAGTTTTCACTAAACACCTAACAGCGCCCTTAAAGTTTCGTGCATCCAGAGTCAACTTTCCCTTAATGAATCACTAGCCATAAAGCATTCACTTCAACAATTATATACTATTTAATTACTGTTCTTTTAAGATTATAGCAAGGTCAGTTAAATCTAACAAACAAGGATCCCCAATATCACGAATCTAAAGCATACAATCTTAATCATTTACCATCTCCATGCTGCTCAATTATTGCCTTCCATTGTAATTGCACCTCTGCAATTTACAACCAGCCTTCCATCAGCTCGACTTCGCAGACAATGGCAGATACACCGTCTTGGCTTGTTTACCGAGGAATTCCAAAGCTCCGCCTTCATTAGCAGCCGACTCCCTGGATATACGACCCGGTTATTATCACAGCAATGAATTTCTGGGAGAATTTGGGGATTAGAGTCGGTGCCAAGTCAGTTTCGCGTGGGGAAGGCGGCGCCTGGGCAATACGCATTATGACTCTGGAGTGGTTTAGCCAGACCACTGAGCCGCATTTCCAGAATCTCAAGCGAGGCTTCCCGCGAGGATATCTTCTTCAATAACTGAAAATATGATCAGCGTTCAAGTCGAAGATGAAGTTGCAAGATCAGCGAAAAGCGAGGAAAGGGAACAGATAGGAAATGGAACGTAGCGTTTTGTGTTTCTTGCAACGTAAGTTTAATGACTAAGCACAAAAAAAGGTAATTTCTACTACTGTTAGCTGATTAGATTGCATGGCAATGAACTATAAATGTTTCTTTAGGTTAATAATTAATAAGTGTTAATTCCTACATTATTTTCTCAATTTGTTAATTCATAAATTCATTTATCAAAATGGAAAGGTATTTATTACGTGGAAATGCATTAATATGGAAAATAAAGTGAAAAATGCGCCGAAGCTTCTGCGCAATCGAGTTTTCTGAACAACGTATAATGCTGTATAAAACCATCAGCTCTATAATGCCCGCCACTTCAGTTGCTCACCAGATATGGTAGAGTGAGAGTTGCGTCCCCTGCCTCCGGAAAGCACGGCAAGATGCCCAATCCGTGGCTAACTTTAGCCTTAAATAAAATAAAAACTACTGATGCTAGACGATTGCAACTTGGTATGTTTGATTATTGGAGCGTGGATGATCAAAATATCAATTTGCAGCCCTCTAGCCTCAATAGTCTTTTTTAGATCTGAGGGCGGACAGAATTAAGTGAGGACGGACGGATAGGTAAAACCGGCACATTAGTTATCAATAAAAAAAACAGAATCTTTTATTGCAAGGGCATATGAATCGAAAAGATTTAACAATTATTTAGCTTAGGACTCTCTCTCTCTCTCTCTCTCTCTCTCTCTCTCTCTCTCTCTCTCTCTAATATTATCAAATTATTCCACGAAAGATATCACTGATAAATGTGGAAAAACATTTTATCGCTCACACGAGTGCCGAACGTTTCGAAAGAATTAATGTAAGTGCAGTCTGTATATTAATTCAATTAAACCGCTCATATGTTCTATAAACAGGTTTTTTTTTTTTTTTAGATATATCGTCAGAAAGATTTCGTTGAGAACAATATTTCATTACAATTTCATTGCGCTCCCCTATCATTTATTTAATTATCATTTTTTTTTCCTTATTTTCCTTCCCCCTTCTGAATGTTTACCCTATTCTCATCCTTCACATATTTTTTTCTGTGCATTCGCTATTCAAGTTTCTTCAATATCAAGATGTACGTTTACGATTTGTGTCTCGGAAAACGTAAAAACTGAATTCTAATCAATATGACGTAAAAACGTTTCAATGCAAAGACTCAACGAGGATTATCCTTTCACATATAATTACATATATAATATAAATACATATGTACATATACACACAAACCCACAGACACACATGTATATGTGTATATATATATATATATATATATATATATATATATATATATATATATACATATACATGTGTTCTTGTGTAATATATACGAAAACAAGTGAAAAACGGCTCACTTCTATTTGGAACAACACAGACAAAGCTCCAGTTCACGCAGTTACAATGTTTTATTTCTTTTTTTTCCCGGTCCGGGGAACAATACACTTCAGTGTAAAATGAAATAAAAGAGAAGCTGCGGAAAAACAATAAGATTAAAGTGTTGGTGTTATCTATACACTTGCGCTCGGATGATGATATTATATATAAAAAGATTTTTTACGATCCTGAAGTCTGTCCATTAAATTAAGCGCTACGGTGACTTGAGGCTTAGCAAGTTCACGGAAAAATTACATCAAAACCTCAATTCTGTTGTTATATTATTTACACACACACACACACACACACATATAATATATATATATATATATAGATATCATATATATATATATATAGATATATATATATATATATATATGTTTAATATATTCATATTTACTAAAAAAAACCTCATTAAACTGGATGGTATCTGGCTGAAACATTTATTCGAGAAAAATTACAACCTTTCTAGGACTAACTGTCCTCTCTGTTAAGTAACCATAGAATGACTGGACTCTTAGTCCTACGACTTTTGCTTTTAATTTCTGGAATAAAAAATAATGCTTCCTCACGCTGAGAAGATCACAACTGCAACTAAATAACTTAAAATCTAAAAAACAATTTATTTTCATTATCCTAATTCCATTAAGAGTTTACTCTTCAATATACATATAAATAAAAAATCAGACGGCGGTGTTTATAAAATTTCATGCAGCTACTAAAATGAAATGTACGTTAGGGAGACACTTATATATCCATCTCACAAAGATTAATAGAATAAAAAAGATCATTACGACATGGTAGAAAGAGCGCGGCTATTTCCGTACATATGAGGGATACTGACCGTACTATACTGTGTATAGGGGCCGAGCTGATTTCCGAAAGTAGCTGCCCTAACAAAAGGAAGATTCTAGAATCCGCCATCATCGGTCAAAGCATTTCACCAACGAGTTAATCTGAAGACCTGTTCGCCCACCAGGCTCGACAAGAGCTAAAGTACAAAGGACTGGCCCTTTCCATCACGGGTCAACTAACTTCTCATACCCAACGTCGTATTACCAAACCTATATATGACATATAAATGCAATCTTCTCACTTACCAATTGTCCATATTTACCAATGATCAAGGCTGCAGAAGTTACAATTATACGGTTGCAACTTGCAAAATAGTGATTTTACGGGGCTTTTCATCATTACAGTGCGCTCTTAAATCACTGTAAAACGCATTCATACTCACACCTAAAAATATCTATATTCACACTCATATATAGGCTACATACATTTTATGTTACACAAACACACACACACACACACACACACACACACACACACACACACACACACACATATATATATATATATATATATATATATATATATATATATATATACATATACATATAATATATATATATATATATATATATATATATATATATATATATATATATATATATATATATATGTATATACATATATATATATATATATATATATATATATATATATATATATATATATATATTTTCCAGGATACGAACGTTATGCATAACCAATTCCGTGTTTGTTTACCCATTTCATAAAAAACTTTGTCAAATAAAGCGAAAATGTGGCAGTTCCGGCGAGAGTAGTGCTCGGATATGAGTGCCATAGTTGTAATTGGCTCGGGCGGGAGATGTGTCGTGTCAGAGCAAAATTTAAAGGAGAATACTCTCCACATACAGCTGACTACTGTCGCTATTTCGAGGATTCGACCTTTTTTGCTTATTTTTCCGAAAACGTTCTTCGTTAAATGAGGCTGTGAGTTTATAACAGAGATCATAAAAACCTTTATAACAAAATTATTCCATTTTTTGTACGATATTTTTATGTAGGCAAGGCATAAACATGGATGTCATTCATTTCAATTTTTTTATTCTTATTTGAGACGTATCAAATTACAGACCAGATTATTTTTCTGTATGTAAACCGACCGGCAGTTGGATATATATCGGGTCACTAAAATGGAGACATCTTTAGAAATCTTTTCGGCTTCAAACGTCTTCTCACACATACGAGTATATTATGTCAACTTTGTCCAACCCAAACCCTTTTTCTGTTCCTGTGAAAATGAAAATAAATTTTTACTTTTCATCGAATGGGAAACTAAATAAGTTAAAGCAAAGAACTAATGAAGACTCTTCAGCAACGAGAAGAAATATATTAATTTTAAGGAAGTGACAGTTATCATATTCTTTTCGTATATTATAAAAATGTGTAGGATTTTTTCAGGTTTATAACTCTCCTTAATTAGAATATTTTCCATATTGAGAATCACTCCTGTCCCGTCCTGGGGATTGGATCTTAAGGCTGAAAACTGAAAAAAGGTTAATCTACCTTATTGGAAGCTAAAGTAAGGTTTATTTACAGTAGTTGAACAGTTAGGTGGTATGAATCTAAGGGAAAGAGATGAAAATTACAATGAAGGAAGCTGAAGAGTACAAGGTGGAATGCAATGGAGCTAAAGAGTGCTAGGAAGAAAGTAATGCTGTTTGTGAACGAAAGGTCGCTGCGAATATTTCAGATTACCTATGACTTGCCTATAATGATGATTCTGCCTTGGAAACTTTACGACCTAGTTTACTGACATTTCCGAAATATTACATTAATCATCCCTAAATAAGGTAATCCGTAGACCTTCCCCTATCCAACCAGCCAAACCAAAGCGAGTGAAAAGTTCCTCGCTGGACGAGTCTGTTATGTGCTCGACTACCGATCTCAAAGGTCCGGGTTCGATTCCCCGCTCTGCCAAGGCGAGATCAGGGGAATTTATCTCTAGTATAGAAATCCATTCCTCGATGTGGTTCGGATCCCACAATAAGCTGTAGGTCCCATTGCTAGGTAACCAAATTGGTTCCTATCCACATAAAAATATCTAATCCTTCGGTCCAGCCCTGGGAGAGCTGCTAATCAGCTTAGTGGTCTGGTAAAACTAAGATATACTTAACACCGTTGACAATTCCCGAAAATTTCATTCTTTTGTCTCTTTCCTCGTGGAGGTAACTTCATAAGATGTTAGCCTCGCAGTTGTCAGCAAGTTCCCTGGGATGATGGCTGCTAGCCCACGCCTTTCACTCTCCTGGTTGGCACCCATAACTCACAACTAACCACATCATTCAAATGCACAATGGACTTTAACGGAAAGCGAACTACGTTGTTCTGGATCGCTCGGGAAATAAAAATAACAGTGTTAATATTCATACAAGTTCACTTACACACACACCAACATATATATATAATATATATATATATATATATATATATTATATAGTATATATAGATATATATATATATATATATATATATATGCGTGTGTGTGTTTATGTGCGAACGCGTGCTAGTTTGACTATCTAAATCCCACAAAGTGTCTGAAACCTGCAATATTCAGTTTACAAGACTGGAGAACTTAACTTCGGGAAACCTGCTGCCAATAGTCCCCAACTATAATTTCACGCTACTATGGAGCCTTCAATTAAGGTCTTTGAATTCATCGACTATTGACGATTGACAGAAGAATTGCCAGAAAACTTTGTTCAGCGTCCTCAGAATTTTAACTAATGTGCAAACCTGATAAATTTTAGTAGTAAAAGGACTAATTAAAAGATGATAAAAATGAGAGAATAAGTCCTCTTCTTTTCAATGATGCTTTTCTCTATTATACAAATTGACATATATTCAAACTTGAATATTTCTCTTACCCTCTTCATATGTGGATGCATAAACGTGCAGTAGAAACATGAAATAGCTAGAGGTATAAGAGAAAGGTTTATTAGTTTATTATCGAAGTGATTTTCTGTAGCAAATGAATTAATAGCTTAGAGAATTTTTCTTCTCTACCTCCTACTGCGCGTGAATGTTTACTCGCATAACAGAATCCGAAATTCCGAAACGAAAAGCTTTTATCTTTTCGGGAACGAAGCCTTATTCACCAGTTTATTTCTAGTGTGGCACCCTGGAGAGATTTTGGAGAGATTTTGTGCTATCATTGGGCGTTACCAAGTATTCCATGGCACGTGTGACCTCTTCTTTTTTTTTTTTTTTTGGCTATTTTAAAAAAAAACTATTGTGTACCTGTATCTCGGTTTTCTTCACTTTTCTATTTTTTTTCTTTTTCTTTTTTTTGTTAGAGAATCATTGAATTTCTTGTGCCATCGTAAAAATAAACGGTATTTCTGCTTCATTTCCATTTTTTCGCTCTTTTGGATACCTTTCCGTATCGAGAATATGCACCTGTGCTGTGAAGATTTGTTGCTGTACAGTATATATAAGACAACAACCAACCAAAACACTTAATGATTTACATGAAAAAAATAAAAAAAAAAAAGATCAGATTTAGAATTACTTCTCCAAATCTATATTCAAGTCTCCAGAAGAGTTTACATGCCACTTTCGATGCGGCCAGAAAGATAAGTAAAAAGGAGATAGAGAGAGGGAGACAGAGAGAAAGGCAGCAAACAGAAAGCAATAACTTTTCGAGAGATCCTAAAAAGGAAAAAAGGATTCTTCTTAGATGAACCCAAAAATAATCCCTTATCATTCTTTTGGTATCTTTAATGGGAAAATTAATTAAACATTTGAATTCAGAGGTTTTTAAAAATATGATTAGTATTTTCTCTCTCTCTCTCTCTCTCTCTCTCTCTCTCTCTCTCTCTCTCTCTCTCTCTCTCTATATAATTATTTAAAAGCAAACGCACATGCACAGACACAGACGATACACATACACACATGTATATTTGTGCCTATATATGATATATATGTGTGCATATATACATATATATAAATATATATATATATATATATATATATATATATATATATATGATATGTATTATAATATATATATATATATATATATATATTATATATATATATATATATATATATATATATATATATTGACGAACTATCGCTAAAACATGCGATATCTCATGTAGTCTTAAAGTTGGAGGAAGGAATAAAAGGAGTTGACCAAGCGCTTTCGTGTATTTCTCACACCTCCTCAGGGTCAAGGTGTGAGAAATACACGAAAGGGCTTGGTCAACTTCTTTTATTCCTTCCTCCAGCTTTACGACTATATATATATATATATATATAGTATAATATATATATATATATATATATATATATATATATATATATAGTATATATATATATATACATACATACATACATGCACACACAGAAATAAAGTTTTTGAAATATTTCAATTATGTAAAATGTTGAAGAAGAAGATAGTAGCCATTTTTGACAGGTCTGTTACCGCAACACTTTTTTAAAACGTAAGTGAGGTGTGGATGTTGAATGGGATGACCAAACGGGAAAAAGTATGGATAACATTTTATTCAGAATATATGACAGAACGTTGATATAATGACCGAGATTAAGCTATAAAGTACAGTGTCCGGTGTTTGAGGAAATCTTTAAACCAAACTACTTGAAAACGCTCACAGTTGCCTCCTCAGGCGACTGATTACGCTATACTTTTGCTTTATCGCACCAGAAAGCTGTTTGATCTTTCAGTTAATTACTGCCCTGAAGACACACACACCACACACACACACACACACACACACACACACAGACTGAATTTATCCATATAAGTTTCTTTTCTGATTCAACTCTGCTTTCTACTTTTACAGAACGACACGAGATGCATTTAAACAAGAGCTACCGAATGACGATCTATTTCTCTATTTCCATATTTTTGCTTTGTTTATTTATTTATTTTATCTATTTCTTTTTTTTACAGGATATATTTTTGTAGTTATTTCCTCATTCTTATTTACCTCTAGATCTCAGTGCAATCAAATTTCAAGCGCCGTATAGGAGAAAAGTATATAGCATTTATTATCATTTACAATCCAACTCTATTCACAAATAAAATTTTAAAATTTCATTTCACCCTATAATCGGACTTCAGCCAAATAAAATCTTTACATACAAAAGGAGAAAGAAGTAAAGGAAACTAATAAAGACGAAATTAGAATAAAAAATATAAATTCAGAGAGATATAAATAGAATGAACTAGGTCCAAGAGTTTAAGGTATGGTTCCATGGGGATGGAAGCTACTCTTCTAAATAACTTTGGTCATAATGACGTAATACCAGCTAAAGTGACGGTAATATAAGAGAGGATCGAAGGGGCATATGTTCATTCATTAAGTACGGTAAACTGTAACAGGCTAACCCTGAAGTCATTGTCGTTGGATTAATTTGGTTACGCATCGAAATAATCTCGGAAAATGAGGCTTCAATATTGATAATGACGATAATACAAAAAACATATAAAATATTCTTAATATCAACAGATGCTATACTATACGACTTCGGCCATATAGAATAAAGGAGTCGCATAAGAATTCAAGTTAAAATATATATTTTAGTTAAAATTAAGATCATAAAGAACGATGGCTTTAGTGAATAATACCTCGAGCGACATAAATGTTGGTTTAGAAATAATCTTCTTAAGCTCAGCTAATATCAATTTTCATATATTTTCCATGGGTATTATTATTTTTATTTTTTTTTAATTCTTGGGATGTGTGGTCGCTGGAATGGAGGCTTAAACATTTAAAAAAATAATTTTATAATGTTTATTTTCCAACTCATTATAATAAGAATGAAGTAAACAGAAAATGTTATTCTGTATACAAAGGATTCTCCATGATGTTACCATAAAAGCATATTCCCTCCATCAAATGGAAGATCATTTTTAATCTGCTGATCTTGATGAGTGTAAAAGCAAATGATGTTATCCGCCAATACAGCGGAGAGCAACTAATTACGCTTTTCATAGAAAAAGATTCGCCATTTATTCATCAATAGGGCGATTTCATGTATTTTCCGTCATGTGTTCCACCATTTACCATTTACAAATGGTTTGGCTGTTCAAATAATCTATTTGGTGAATCGGTGCGATTTTCTATTACGGAAAAATGTCGTAAATATAGCTTCCAAATTACTGGAAAATAATGATGTGCAACGTTCGCATATTTATTGATATTGTAACTTCTCCTGAATACGATGTGGTGGTAATCTTTCCAGGGATTATTCATGTTATCTTTGTCTGTCTTTCTAAATTATCTTATAATACAGTTAACAGAAACAGGATCAGAATTAGCAAACGTAATTTACGGTTAAAATACAATAAGGAAATATTTTCACTTTGAAATACAAGTGGAAATAGCCTTATTTTCTTGGTTGAAATAGAGTTGGTAGACGTAATAGCAGACGGCATTAAAAACGGCAGACTTATTTCGAAATAAAATCTGCAGATGCATTTTCTCGTTGAATTTTCTCACACTCAAAAGGCTAAAGCCAAACGTCTCTCTCTCTCTCTCTCTTCTCTCTCTCTCTCTCTCTTTTTTCTTTTTTTTTTGAAGAGGAGGAGGAGGAGGAGGAGATGGGAACGTTTTTTGAGGAAGTAAAGTCTCGAAAAGGACCCTGACAAAATTATCCTCTTGAATATTAGTCTGTCAATTATTCATGAATTTTAATTAGGGATAACTAAAATTTCATTTCCAGTTTTTTTTCTTTACTTTAGGTAATTCGCCTATCCAAATCCTTTTATTTTTGTTTTTATTTGCACTCGATATACATCACCTCTATTTGAAATGAATTAAATTTAAGGAAATGGAAAAACCAATAAAAAAATTAATAATAAAAATAGTGTGTGATCAATAAATCTCTTAAAAATATCGGGATATACGGTCTACATGCATAAATGAAAAAATCCAACTAATGACCTCAAACGCTGCTTAAACCTCGCTGACCAAATGACTTAATCAAGGATGTAGGAGATCAGAGATTACTTATATATATTTATTTTATGTAATATGCGCACATACCGGACGCATCCAAAAACAAGGATATGGAAAGGAGAGTCGTCTTCTGCTATGCTTTAGTTGGGTACCTTTATGCTAATAGGTATTATTAACTAAATAAAAAAATTCCCGTGTCTGTCGCTTATTAGCATAGCAATTATAAATGCAAATGAGGGGCGTGAACGTGACACGCACTGAAACAGGTGTTGCGAATAAACATACACTATTTATGCACGTATAATAA
>NC_087209.1:68008780-68016280 GCF_015104395.2 Macrobrachium nipponense
TCGCGTGGTACGGTGCTTTTGGAACGGCAGAAAATCGAGAATAGTTCGCGCCTGGTAATTATTTTATCTACGAATCGGCGTAAAATGTCAGGATGCATTGTTCGCCTCAGCGAAATGACTCGTTCTCCAAATCAGGGATTCCGAATTGCGCAAAACTTTCAACCTGTTTCACGAGCATTCAATGGGATTTTCCAGAATTTTGCAGTAAAAGAGATGGACAAAGCTTTATGGAACGCTCATGGAAGATTAATCTTACTGCTGCTGATCAGACTTCAAAATATTGCGTTTGAAGATAAAGGCATTTTACGTTCGAATTTACGGAGGGAGGTTGGTTTTACCTCCAGAAGGGAAAGACACTTTTTTTGCTGACACGATAATAACATTTGCATACATGGGAGATATAACTTCCCTGTTTCTCTCAAGCTCGAAGTAGTATGCATAAGTTTAATTCACCCCTCAAGAATTATTTCTATTTGGCAATAAAACATACATGGATTCCTAAAAGTAATCTTCGTTGACATTTCTGCAATGGTTCTTCGGTAGATTTTGTAAACAAACCTGTAGCTTTTAATCTTAACAAACTAACTTCATTATATCAGAGCTTTTGAGGTTTTTTATCTATTTGTTTAAAGAATCCTTTCTCAGTACCTGGACAACGAAGTGACGAAGACTGGTGGATCATAACTATTAAGAAAGAGGAAAATAAAGGAATGATTTAACTTTCAAAATTATGAATTGCCAAAATATGGAAGATTCACTTAAGGACAAAATAATCATCCTGTATTGGCTTATTTTGATTTTTTTATCTAATGGCTTTCAATCTCATGACTACTCCGAGAAAACGAAAAAAAGTAAGGATTAAAAGACCTGCCTCTAGGAAGAAGCAAGGTTATAAGAGCAATGGAAAACAGAGGAGGGAAGAGATATCCAGAGCTTGGAAGCAGGAGAAAAGAAACAGTCACTATTGCCACCTATTTCTTTCATCCTTTTTCATTCATCTTTCGGCTATTTTTCCTTCGCCATTGGTTGAGAGATTAACCGAAATTCATAGTGGAACATTCATTGCCAGCCCCCCTCCTCTCTCTCTCTCCTCTCCTCTCTCTCTCTCTCTTTTCTCTCTCTCTATCTCTCTCTCTCTCACTCTATATATATATATATATATATATATATATATATATATATATATAATATATATATATATATATATATATATATAATTGATATATATAATATATTTATATATATATATATATATTCTATATATATATATATATATATATATATGTGTGTGGTGTGTGTGTGTGTGTGTGTGTGTGTGTGTAATATAAATTTAATTGACCAACCCATTTGTAAATTTATTTCATAGAAGGTGCAGAGATTCTCCAAGGAAAATCTTTCCCTGAATAAAAGCACAAAGACCAAGGTATTATATAAACGCCCATTCTTTAAACCTAGTGTTTAATATCTGCCGGTATTACTTAGGACTTTTTTCTATCTTAATACTCCCGGCTGTATATGAAAATTGTATATGCAAATGTTTGCTGGCATTTTTCGAGCACATGGCTATTTGAAAATGTATTGTTATTATTATTATTGATAAACCCACAAGATTACTTTACTTGCAAGTATTTACATAGTATTTGTAAAATACTATGTAAATACTTACAAGTAAACAAACAAGTTATACTCAATAATCTTGTGGGATTCTTTTTCCGTCTGCAGAAGAAAACTGAAATAAGTTTTTGTATGGCTCATAATTATTATCATTATTGTACATATAGCGTGGAAATTTCAGTAATATAATAGATGACAAGTCTAAACGTAGAGTTTATTATGCAAACACAATCGCTCTTACAACAGTTGAGGTAATATATTTATGCGCATTACGTTTATAATTATTCAATTTGAAAAGAATCTGGCATTCAGACTGCTTTATTAAAATGAGGAAACGGACGGAGGCAGTAAATAAACGAATAAACATAGTTTCATAAATATAATATTTATGTACTGACCAACGTTAAAGCTGAAGAAAACAAAAAATACACAGCAACCCGAATCTATCTGATAATTATTTCACCAGGTGAATTCAACGATAAAATATCAGCGATCCTGACCATTCGTTATCCATTTTTCGATTTTCCATCATAACATCAAGTTAATATTTTTCAGATTTTTGAACGAACTGGGTATCAGTTAGTCAAGGGAACCAAACAGAAAACTATGAATAGCTAAAGTTATTAAAAGCAGAGCATTTGCTATTAATGAATAAAGTTTTGATTCATGAAATCAGGATATCATAAGAGACGAAAGAAACGGAAAAAACAATGAGTTGCTAAGAAGTGGTTAAACTAGCTCTCCAGGACTGGAGAGTTTTAAATTGACCGAGAATTATCGGTCAGTGCTTTCGTTGGAAACCTCCAAATCTATCTCTATGAGATTAATAGAACTGAACACAGGGTGAAATGACTACTGCTCATTAGATTAAATGAAATCTTGAGGAATTCTACGGAATCACAAATCTTTATTGGTTGTTCTTAGACTAAATATCATTCACGTCATGTTTTTTGGCATCTAATGTAATAAAATATTCAAAATTATTGATGAAATTAAATCATTCATATTCTTGGAATCAAATCCAGGCAACTTAACATTAAAATAAAATTGTTTAAAACTTGGAATCCGAAAAAACAATCACCCTTGTCTAACACAAATTTTTATCTTTTCGAGGAACAATCATATAAGAAAAAATAAGAATATATTTCATGCGCATTAAATAAATGTAGAAGCTATTCCAACAATGCACGGAAAAAAAAAAGATGGAATGCGAGATGAAATATTGTTTTCACGCACACACACACACACACACACACACACATACACAGAGAGAGAGAGAGAGAGAGAGAGACAGAGAGAGAGAGAGAGAGAGAGAGAGAGAGATCAAAACCATTTTTGCATATCTTCCAGAGGGGAATCACGGAGAAAACACCTTTAATCTTCTCGGCGGGTAAACAACTAGTTTGGATTCAGTTTGGAAGACTTAAAACACTTGAAAGATACTGTTTTCGGAAAAACACTATCTACACATTTTTGTCAAAACGGGTTGGGATACTGGGCGACAGGTATGCCAGATAGGCCGCCTGATGCAAATTTCTCCTCTCAAACATTACTTTGACAACACCATACGCTTCCTTGAGATGTTTAAGGGTCATCACGGACTTGAGATATTCCTATCGAAATTAAGTGTTGATTTGATTGATTCTGTATCTATTGTAAATAAATTTTAAAGTAGTATAATCAAAGGCCAGGGTTTACAACTAGATTTTCCAATTTTTAATAGAATCAACCTTCTCAGTTTAATCATTTTGTTCCCATTACAAAATTACATTCACAGGATTGTCAAAGAATTCGGTTTACACCGAAAATTTCCAATTTTTAAAGAGACAACCTTCTTAAATTTTAGTATACATGATCATCATATTGCTAATGGCACATATATTGAAGGTAATAGGATTCTATTTCTTTATCTTTAAGACATTCCAATCTTCAAAGGGACAATCTTCTCAATTTTTGCTTTATGTGATCGCCATATCGCTTCCGGTACACATTGAAATTAAAATATTTGATTTATTCTTTTCGCAAGGATGACAGAAATGTATATAAAAAAATGAAAAAAATGATATATATATTTCTGTCTTAGAAGGATGAGAAATGTAAAAAAAAATATTAAATGAATATATATATATATCTGTCTTAGAAGGATGACAGAAATGTATAAAAAAGAAAAAAAAAAACAAACCTGAAATGCATTCGAAAATTCACAACCTTCCCCAAAGTTCACTGCAGCAAGAACCCAGCCATTGCAGGTCGGATCAATGCAAGAAGGAAGTCGAGTTTAAGTTTCGCCTCCCGAGGCGAGTCGGGAACATCATGTCTTCCTCCTGCAGTCCTGGATTTACATGTGTATGTATGTATGTACGTATGTATGTATATATGTATGTATATATACATCATATATATATATATATATATATATATATATATATATATATATATATATATATATATATACTATATATATATATATATATATATATATAGTCGTGGCCTTTTTCATTTAGACCCTTGTATTTGCAACAGGTTTAAGAATGACCTCAAAGATTTTATTTACAGACTTGAATAAAAAATTAGTTCCCTTACCCAGTTATCTTCGTTGTAATGTATGTCTAACATCTATTGTGAATATGGTTTTGTTTGCCAAAAGTTCTGAATAGCTGTCACCTATAATCCTTTAATTGTCTTTTCCTTGTATCTGAGATGATTGTCTTAAACTTTTAATTGCACCCATGTTTATGCTGGTTTGGGAAGGTTACTCATCTTCCAGGTGTGTCGGATTCTAGGTACTAATCTCTTTATAATCCCCATCCGTCAGATATACGAATCTTCTTGTTTTGTCTTTTTCCTCATGCATGTCGTTCATCAGCTTAGTAAAGGACGTTTAAACGTCGAAAGGTCTCGCTGATACTGCGTTGTTTCTGTTTTCCTTCATGGCATATATCTTTATTTATGGATTTATCACGTTCCTAACTTTCGTGATTCAGTTATACATATGTATGTATGTATGGTAATATATATATATATATATATATATATATATATATATATATATATATATATATATATATATATATATATATATAATACATGTATAACTGAATCCCGAAAGTTAGAAAACGTGATAAATCCATAAATAAAGATATATGCCACGAAGGAAAATAAACAACTGAGTATCCGCGAGACCTTTCGACGTTCAAACGTCCTTACTATATGAGTTTACTTTTCTAAGATCGCTAGGGTGGGGCCAGGTAGAAAAGGCAGAGTTGTCATATCTACGGGTATGTAAGTCCCATTAAATGCTTCCCGCATATATAATCCTTCTTAGGAGGATTCGCTTTAGACCTTGGGAGTCGAGGTAAAGGGTTTGCTTCTTCCCTGTTAACTTTTTTTTTTTTCCATTTCCGATTCTACTTAGCTATTCCTTCTTTCTCTTTCTAAAATATAGATGCGCTGAGTGGCCTGTTGGCTCGGGTGTTTGGACTTGAAACATAAATTCATAAGTCAATCGATCTATTACGCCCTTGGAAAAGACAACCACGCATTCCTTCTCTGCCTAACATTTTTATCAAAATCATCCAAGTCAGTCACAGGATTCACTTTCTCTTTTCTTTTTTGTAACACGAGATTCCACTATATTTCCCGCCTCTCTTGCTTTTCAAGTCTACGAATAGTCATTTCTAATACTTGTTGCTTCAGATGTTCTTTGGATGGCCTGCGAAACATCCGTTACAGGACCTTCAAGATGTTTTTATAAAATGAAGTATTTCAGGAAATTATAGACTATTTCCTTAGCCTCAGGTGGTGGGTGAAGACGTTTACGGAAGTCATTTGGGCTGGGCTGTCCATACTTTTCACAGTGGGTGATCGAGTGCGAGTATCCTTTAATGATATTGACCGTGACCTTTTAAATCCTCTTAAAACCCATAGGTCCCCTGAACTCAGATCTGGCATCGCCGGGGAAAAATATGCCATATCTTCATTTTCATTAGTGAAACTGAGGTTTTCACGAAGAATATACGAAATAAGATATATTCAAACTATCTGATGCAAACAAAGAATCACATTTTAAGAAATAAAAACTATTTCAATAGACTCCATGAAGCTAATATGATTACCATAACGTGAAAATTGGCAGCTATGATTTCTGTACAGGCCACACCCTAGCGATATTAGAAAAGTAAACGCACTATAAGCAGATGAACTGACATACATTAGGAAAAAGACAAAACAAGAAGATTCGTATAACTGACAGATAGGGATTATAAAGAGATTAGTACCTAGAATCTGACACACCTGGAAGATGAGTAACCTTCCCAAACCAGCATAAACAATGGGTGCAATTAAAAGTTTAAGACAATCATCTCAGATACAAAGACAAGGGCCTAGAAGTAAGGCTAAGCCAGCATAAATATTCTGTAAAAACTGGGCAAACGTTTAATGCTATATTCATTCATTTAAGTGAAAACAACCACCGAATAAATTGGGTTGGTAGTTCAGTAATTGCAAGGTCAAGATATGTCTTATCACGAAATCTTTCAGAATCTGCTTTAATACAACTTACTTTTCATTGTAATTTTAGTGTTAGTCGTGGCCTTTTTCATTTAGACCCTTGTATTTGTAACATGTTCAAGAATGACCTCAAAGATATAATTACAGGCTTAAATAAAAATTAGTTGCCTTAGAGTTATCTTTGTTGTAATGTATGTCTAACATGAATATGGTTTTGTTTACCAAAGTTCTGAATAGCGGTCCCCTATAATCCTTTAATTGTCTTGTCCTTGTATCTGAGATGATTGTCTTAAACTTTTAATTGCACCCATTGTTTATGCTTGTTTGGGAAGGTTACTCATCTTCCAGGTGTGTCGGATTCTAGGTACTAATCTCTTTATAATCCCTATCTGTCAGTTATACGAATCTTCTTGTATTGTCTTTTTCCTCATATATGTCAGTTCATCTGCTTAGTAAAGGACGTTTGAACGTTGAAAGGTCTCGCGGTTACTCCGTTTTTTAATTTCCTTCATGGCATATATCTTTGCACATGCATATATATAGTACTGGTAATCTTCTTAGGCACGAAGATATAGTAATTCAGTTGTATTCCACATAGGAAAATGATAAAAGATATGTCTCAGAAAATGCCCAGCTCATATAGCCAAGAAAGGCCTAAAATTTTTAAACATATAGTTACCAAAAACTAGCAGTTTGAGCTACAAACTATTCAGCAGTAAAATAACGGTACCAAAATATCTAACGAGGTAATACGTCCATTTGAAACAGCATAACATACAGTACATATATTAACAAGTGTATACTATATGATAGTTAATGGATAACATTTTCCCATTTGTACTGACGTTTCATGATATGTAATATAAAAGGATCTAATTTATACAGACCAGGCGATAAATTTAAATTTTTTCCTTTACTGTGAACAATGCAAGCTGTCTCTATCAAAATTTCTTTCAATAAAATCTATGGAATTAAGCAGAATACCTGTCATGAAAAAATGCGTGCGCAAACAATACTTTTGCGTCCCAGTTGCGTTTCTTTGATCATTCCAAATTGTGTAGACGGATCTTTTATGCATTCTTCGTGGCGTGGAAGCGTTTGTCTCCTTCCGTGAAATCACGAACATAAAGAGTGAAAAAGAACGAAACCTAATTGACATTCGCCTCTCTGGTTGTCAGCTTTATAACAGACGTTTTGAACGGTTGTCTGGTTTTCCTTTGTCGCCGATGTTTATTCACTCATTCTGTTATTCACAGATTCTCTTCACTCCGCTAACTGGAAGCTTTCGCGTCCTAGAAATAAAGACGTGAACTTTTATCAAATGTTTTGTCGAGCTCCCTGTTTGATTATCAATTGTTCACGTCAACTCGAAAGTGG
>NC_087209.1:68023780-68026280 GCF_015104395.2 Macrobrachium nipponense
GTGAGGAAAATGATTGACTACTAAGGAAGCAGGATGCAACCCGGAACCCCACACTATGAAAACCACCCAGTCGAATAATAATAATAATAATAATAATAATAATAATAATAATAATAATAATAATAATAATAATAATAATAATAATACTTAACACATATTCACACTGACATCATTGTCGATTTCTTCACCAATGAAACTAAGTATTGTAATTATAATAAATTATGCACATTTCTAGTTCTGGTAAACCTTCACTGAAATATATAAACTATTATGTTGTTGCATAATATAACACAACAGAGTTTATTCACATATATATTCTAGGGTCTTTCCATTACCATGACTTACCACATTTCATTATTAGCATACAAAAATAATTATTTTATAAAAAGACCCTACGGATAAAACGTATCCTAATATTTAATCATTATCTCTCTTATTCATCACAATCGTAATGAAATGATTGGACTCATTTTACTTTTTCGTATTATTTTACCGGCGGTATTTTGTTTTGTCAAATTCAAATAGCACGCATAAGCCTTTGCTGAAAAATATGATTTGGGAAAAATAATGACTAAACCATTTTTTGGATGAATGAATTCTTGTCCAAAATATTTCCATTAACCGGGACAGCCCAATTAACAAATGATTTTGGAAGAAAAATTCTACCCCCATAGAAATATTTTACGAATTATTCATTCTGAAAAATACGAGAGCACACAGACAGACACACACATTATACATATATATATATATATATATATATATATATATATATATATATATATATATATATATAATATATGATAAATATATATATATATATATATATATATATATATATATATATATATATATATATACGTATATATATATATATATATATGATATATATATATATATATATATATATATATATATATATATATATATATATATATACGTATATATATATATATATATATATATATATATATATATATATATATATAATATATATATATATATATATATATATATATATACGTATATATATATATATATATATATATATATATATATATATATATATATATATATATATATATAATATATATATATATATATATATATATATATATATATATATATATATATATAATATATTATATCTGTGTGTGCGTGTGTGTGTGTGTGTGTATGAGATCTATTATTCATGGTTTTGATTCTGTACTGATACTTGATATTCACAATTATCACAAGTTGATTATTTGACGTCCCTAGAAAAAACGATTGATATGAGAATGTATGAAAAACTGAATGTAGGAATAACCCAAATCAGTTATAGCATATAAAAATATCATTGTTACGTATGAAAAATCAGCATTTTTTAAAAAACTAGTGACAACTTTAACAAAATTTAGTTTTAATTACTAGAGAGCGACCAGCTGATTTCTCAAATTATCTCGAAATATAGACACTTCTCGCTACACCGGAATAGTTATGAAAACATGCGGGAACATCTTTCACGCGCGTTAAAGTTAAGTTGCTACTTATTTAGTCAGATCAAATGCATCGTTTAATAGCTATCATCTGTCTGAAGAAGCATGACGGGATATGTGAAATCAATATGTATACCCATAATGTTATAGATAGACTGACTGACGAAGACAAACAAACAGATACAAACACACACTGATAGATTATTAAAAGTCGAAGAATGAATATAATATTTGCATTGCTCCTGTGTAAATCCGTCATTTAAACAGATAAAGATATATCATTATTTCGTTAGATGAAATCTATTCGCATGAAACAAGCCCACCAAACAGGCCGTTGACTTGAAATTCAAGATTCCATAAAATGTTGATTTCAACCTCTCACCGCAGATCTTACACTGCACCATTAACTGATCGTGATACAGAGCCAGTGATTTTTTCGTCGTCCTGGGGGAGGCGCAAACCCGCGACATCTGAGCGACAATGTCACGGCGGGTTAGCCACCATACCAGCGGACCAGTAATATTCCCTCTTCAGTGCCATGCGGCGGTGGCAACCTGTTCTGTAGCAACCATACCTGATGAAGGCTGGGAATTGAAGGGAAGAAAGAAAAGGGGGGGGGGGGGGGGGTCAGGGGGGGGGGGGGGGGGGGGGGGGGGGGGGATTGTTTTTGGTGGGGGCAGCTTAAAAGTTTTTCATTGTTTATTTTGCTGAAGCTCTTTGTTTATTCGAAGCGTTATTTACATTCTAGTACATTAATATTTCGGTTTTCATAAGATCACTATAAAGCCACAAACATTAAGTTTTCTTTTTGGTTATTGGAAGTAAGCATTACATCTTTTCACAGCAAATATTCGACTAGTAGGGATACATAAATACAATATGATGTACATCATATAAAGAACAAGCAATTATTATCCTTTGAGGCTATGGTGGTCACCATTCCTTGAAGAATGTCTCCATTCCTGTGATTCTAATCAGCCAAATGGAAGAAAGAATACCACTGAGGATGCGATCCAGCATGA
>NC_087209.1:68031280-68038780 GCF_015104395.2 Macrobrachium nipponense
ATTAGCATACAAAAATAATTATTTTACAAAAAGACCCTACAGATAAAACGTATTTTAATATTTATTCATTATCTCTCTTATTCATCACAACCGTAATGAAATGATTGGACTCATTTTACTTTTTCGTATTATTTTACCGGCGGTATTTAGTTTTGTCAAATTCAAATAGCACGCATAAGCCTTTGCTGAAAAATATGATTTGGGAAAAATAATGACTAAACTATTTTTCGGATGAATGAATTCTTGTCCAAAATATTTCCATTAACCGGGACAGCCCAATTAACAAATGATTTTGGAAGAAAAATTCTACCCCCATAGAAATATTTTGCGAATTATTCATTCTGAAAAATACGAGCGCACACAGACAGACACACACATTATATATATAATATATATATATATATATATATATATATATATATATATATATATATATATATATATATATATATATATATATATAGAGATACACGTATATATATATATATATATATATATATATATATATATATATATATATATATATATATATATATATCTGTGTGTGTGCGTGTGTGTGTGTGTGTATGAGATCTATCTTCATGGTTTTGATTCTGTACTGATACTTGATATTCACAATTATCACAAGTTGATTATTTGACGTCCCTAGAAAAACGATTGATATGAGAATGTATGAAAAACTGAATGTAGGAATAACCCAAATCAGTTTATAGCATATAAAAATATCATTGTTACGTATGAAAAATCAGCAATGTTTTTTAAAAAACTAGTGACCAACGTTTTTAACAAAACTTTAGTTTTCAATTTACTTAGAGAGCGACCAGCGTGATTTCTGAATTTATCTCGAAATATAGACACTTCTCGCTACACCGGAATAGTTATGAAAACATGCGGGAACATCTTTTACGCACGTTAAAGTTAAGTTGCTACTTATCTAGTCAGATCAAATGCATCGTTTAATAGCTATCATCTGTCTGAAGAAGCATGACGGGATATGTGAAATCAATATGTATACCCATAATGTTATAGATAGACTGACTGACGAAGACAAACAAACAGATACAAACACACACTGACATATATTAAAAGTCGAAGAATGATATAATATTCCCATTTCTCCTGTGTAAATCCGTCTCATCTGAGCGACATGTCACGGCGTTAGCCACCATACCTGATGAAGGCATGTGAGTGAAGGAAGAAAGAAGGGGGGAGGGGGGTTGTTTGAGTGGGGCCGGCTTAAATGTTTCATAGTATTTGCTGAAGCTCTTTGTTATTCGAAGCGTTATTTACATTCTAGTACATTAATATTTCGGTTTTCATAAGATCACTATAAAGCCACAAACATTAAGTTTTCTTTTTGGTTATTGGAAGTAAGCATTACATCTTTTCACAGCAAATATTCGACTAGTAGGGATACATAAATACAATATGATGTACATCATATAAAGAACAAGCAATTATTATCCTTTGAGGCTATGGTGGTCACCATTCCTTGAAGAATGTCTCCATTCCTGTGATTTTAATCAGTCAAATGGAAGAAAGAATCACCACTGAGGATGCGACGACTCCAGCATGATGTTATCCTCGCGTAATATCCAATCTACGGATGTAACTCAGTGGATTGCACAGGATATAATCGGAAGTAATCCTTTAATGACAGGTATATAGCTCCATAGGGAGCCATTGTAACAAAAAGGGATATGAAGAAAGGAAGTTCCTACTCCGTTCTTTAAGGCGCTGCAATTTCCTCTTCCTCGTGGAATGGTTTCGTAATTGTGACGAATGACGTTAATCCCTTTTTCCTCGCGTCGTTTTTGCCTTTGATTGTTTATAAAACGGCAGCGGAAAAGGTTTCTCATACCCAGTTCCACCCCCCCCCCCCCCCCCCCCCCCCCCCCCCCCCCCCCCCCCCCCCACCCCCCCCCCCCCCCCCCCCCCGTGTATAAATCACAGCACTAACTGTAATATTTCATAGCACATTCAGATCGTATTATGAAGTAATAACCATCTTTATGGTTAAAGGGTCATGAGAGAGAGAGAGAGAGAGACGAGATGACGACCCTAACGAAGTGAACATAATATGAAAGCTTTCTTGAATTGCAAGTTTCTCTATTTCGTTTAAGACGCAATTTTACCTGAAATATACGCAAAAAAAAAAAAAAAAAAAATAAAAAAAAAAAAAAAAAAAAATAGCAGGTAAATAAGGCGCCGAAGTTACCTAGACGCAATGGAGTATTCTGTATGAGCTATATGAAGCTTTTAGCCACCGCCCAGTGGTGGCCTATCCTATAGCGTTGCCACACGTATGATTATGGCTAAATTTAACATTAAATAAAATAAAAACTACAGAAGCTAGAGGGCTGCAATTTGGTAAGTTTGATGATGGGAAAGTGCGGACGGACAGACTAATAACCATCTCAATTGATTCCTTTTACAGAAAACTACAAACGGTGTTACCTGCTTGTTGTTGACATAATTTGTAGATAACAGTGATTTCAATATTATAAATGAAAACTATAAAGTTTGAAATACTATGTCGCAGGACCTCATGTCACTTATTTTTTAGGAATGTGCAATCCTTATTACAAGGGATTAAATAATTTATTAATGGAAATGATACTCGGAGATGGCATTTGAAAAAGAGGCGAGGTGATTTACTTTAAAACCTGGTAGACTTTTTAGAATTATTAGTAATGAAATCTACATAAAACGTTTCTGAAAGTAAAGTTGATTGTAAAATGGCAGCCAATTTGCTCTAAGCACTTATTTACATCTACTTTATTTTCAGGTGAACGAGCTGACGGCTTTCTGGATCTGCCCCGATCCACAGTAACTATCGGCTGCATGAACAAAAGTGAGTATCATTTAAGATGTTTCCAATCCATTACTCAAGACAGCGAGAGCTCAATGTATTTTCAAGAAAATGTTTACTTTTTTCTCCAAATCCGATCGATTCAGAATCTCACTTGAAAGTTGGACTTATTTTTTAATTACATTTGTTTCTCGTGAAAATTAGCGCTGTTTGTTTGCTCGTAAATATACATATATAATTTGTACTTTTTGTGCATTTTTTGTGGTTGAAACGCACCATTTTTTTTTAAATCGTCAACGCAAAACATGTTTGTCATTTTACTTCGGAAAAATGAATGGGTTTTCACTGAATTATTTCAGAGTTGTCCGACGAAAACACAAGTAGATAAATTCCGAATTTTCACGTTATGGGGTATTACAGCTTGCATCAGTTCCTCTTTTGTGCGAGTCATTTTGCATGTCAGTCACTGTCTCTCATAACTTCTTTGTTTTGATGAGAGTTATTTATGCCTAAAATAAGAGACGGCTTTGGAACTTCCTTCGCTACTTATGTACTTATGTTTTTCTCTGATTGATATGCTTTTATCTATTAAGAGGCAAGTCTATCGACTCCTTCCGGGTTAAGTCGCCCCACCCAAACAACCACCCCCCCCCCCCCCCCCCCCCCCCCGCCCCCCTTCTTTCTTCCTTCACTCACATGCCTTCATCAGGTATGTGCTAGAGAAAGAGGTTGCCACCGGCCATGGCACTGAAGAGGGAATTACTGGTCCGCTGGTATGGTGGCTAGCGCCGTGACATGTCGCTCAGACGTTGCATTGCTCGCGCCTCCCCCAGGGCGACGAAAAATCACTGGCTCTGTATCACGATCAGTTACTACTGTAGTGTGGGATCTGCGGTGAGAGGTTGAAAGCAACATTTTATGGAATCTTGAATTTCAAGTCAACGGCCTGTTTGGTGGGCTTGTTTCATGCGAATAGATCATCTAATGAAATAATGATATATCTTTATCTGTTTAAATGACGGATTTACATAGGAGAAATGCGAATATTATATCATTCTTCCACTTTTAATATCTGTCAGTGTGTGTTTGAATCTGTTTGTTTGTCTTCGTCAGTCAGTCTATGTTACGGCCTCTGAGAGAGGTCCGCTTCAGGTTCGATATGAAATAAAAAATAAAAAAATATTTCAACACCAACAATTGAAACTCGGGATACGAATATAGAAAGAAACAATAACACAACAAAGGTTTATTTACAAGCTTACTAACAAAGGTAAATGCAAAATGGTATCTCCTATTTACATAAAAAGGCAAAATCTTACACTGCATGAACTGGGGGAAACAGTGAGGTAATTCTAATACTTGCTGGCCGGTTTAGTGACTCGAAGCGATGACTTCACAAAGGAGAATGGCGATTGCGGACGTCTTCTTGACTCTGTATTGCAGAAAATAGAGTCTACTCTTGATACTTGAAAGGCAGGAACTCCCCAAAACCTCTAGCAGGACATTTTCTTCTCTGAAGTCTGCTCAACGTCGAGATAACTCGGTCGGCCACTCTTGAAGATGACTAGACCAGAATCCAACCAACTCTCTAGCAACTTTTCTTCTGATCCTTCGTCGGTTCCTTTTTTCTCTTATCTCTTTCGGATGATCTCTGCTGCTGCTGATCTCTCACTGATAATCTGATCTGTGGCTCTTACTGAGGATATCGCTCTGTGAATAACTGGTGATCTCTCTCTCTCACGATCTCTGCTTTCTTCTACTTCGACCATCGTATTTATACGGCACTCAGGGGGCGGAGACTACGGCGAACGTCACAGGCTCCCGACATTACTAGAACTTCTTAGAACACTCTCAACGGAATATTGCATCCTATTTCGCTGCGTTTCTCCCGCCACTTAGGCGCATGTTGCGGTCCACAACACGCCCGACGATTAAAGAACAGCCGCGAGAAAAGGCGCCTCCAACACGGGTGTGAAAGCCTCCTTGCTGCCGAACTTCTCGAAAATGCGTTTTCCTTTCCTTTAACTTCCTTTGCTATGAAGCAATTACCATCACAGTCTATCTATAACAGTATGGGTATACATATTAATTTCAGATGTCCAGTCATGCTTCTTCAGACAGATGATAGCTATTAAACGATGCATTTGTCTGACTAGATAAGTAGTAACTTAACTTTAACACGCATAAAAGATGTTCCCGCATGTTTTCATAACTATTCCGGTGTAGTGAGAAGTGTCTATATTTCGGGATGTTTTGAGAAATCAGCTGGTCGCTCTCTAGTAATTAAAACTAAATTTTGTTAAAGTTATCACTAAATGCTGATTTTTTCATTCTTAACAATGATATATAGATATGCTATAACTGGTTTGGGTATTTCTACATTCAGTTTTTCATACATTTTCATATCAATCGTTTTTCTAGGGACGTCAAATAATCAACTTGAGATATTTGTGAATATCAAGTATCAGTACAGAATCAAAACCATGAAGACAGATCCCATACACATACACACACACACACGCGCACACACAGATTATATATATATATAATATATATATATATATATATATATATATATATATATATAAGTATATATATATATAATATATGTATGTGTGTCTGTCTGTGTGCTCTCGTATTTTTCAGACGAATAATTCGCAAATATTTCTATGGGGGTAGAATTTTTCTTCCAAAAATATTTGTTAATTGGGCTGTCCCGGTTAATGGAAATATTTTGGACAAGAATTCATTCATCCGAAAAATAGTTTAGTCATTATTTTTCCCAAATCATATTTTTCAGCAAAGGCTTATGCGTGCTATTTGAATTTGACAAAACAAAATACCGCCGGTAAAATAATACGAAAAAGTAAAATGATTCCAATCATTTCATTACCGTTGTGATGAATAAGAGAGAAAATGATTAAATATTAAAAATACGTTTTAATCCGTAGGGTCTTTTTATTTTTATAAAATAATTGTATGCTATAATTGATGTGGTAAGTCATGGTAATGGAAAGACCCTAGAATATATATGTGAATAAACTCTGTTGTGTTACATTATGTAACAACACAATAGCTTATATATTTCAGTGAACTAGAAATGTGCATAATTTATTATAATTACAATACTTAGTTTTATTGGTGAAGAAATCCACAATGATGTCAGTGCAAATGTGTTAAGTATTATTATTATTATTATTATTATTATTATTATTATTATTATTATTATTATTATTATTTTCACAGTCATCCAGTTCGACTGGGTGGTTTTCATAGTGTGGGGTTCCGGGTTGCATCCTGCCTCCTTAGTAGTCCATCACTTTCCCCACTGTGCGCTGTTCTACTAGTAGGACACTCTACTGCATGAGTCCTGGAGCTACTTCGGCATATAGTTTTTCTAGGTTCCTTTGCAGGGATCATGGGAAGGTTCCTAGTGTCCCTATGATTATAGGTACAACTTCTACTGGCATATACCATATCTTTCTTATTTCTATTTTCAGGTCTTGATACTTATCAAGTTTTTCTCTCCTTATCCTTTCTGGTGACCAATGGTATAGCGACATCAATGAGTAATCCTCAGGTTGGTTTCGTACCACTTATTGTCATATGTTTCCTACTTTTCTGGTCTATGTTGCGGAGTTCAGCCTTCGTCCACTCCACTACTCCTGCGCTATATCTGATTACTGGTACTGCCCATGTGGTTATGGCTTTCATCATATTTTTGGTGTTGAGTCTTGACTTGAGTATCGCCTAATGTCTCTGCATATATTCTTTTCTGATCGTTTCCTTCATCTTGGTTTTTTATATCATCTATTATTCCCAGGTATTTGTATCCTGCCTCATCTATGTTTTTGAAGTTATTCCCATTAGGTAGCTTTAACACTTTAGTCCTTGTCACTTTGCCTTTTTGTATGTTGACCAAGGCACATTTTTCTATTCCAAACTCCACCCTAATGTCCCCATGTATAATCCTTACAGTTTGGTTTAGGGCATCTATTTCCTTGATGCTCTTACCATACAGCTTGATGTCGTCCATGAACAACAGATAGTTAATTCTGTTCCCTCCTTTCTTGAGTTGGTACCCTGAATCCATCATCTTCTGTAGTACTTTTGTCATGGGAATTATTATTATTATTATTATTATTATTATTATTATTATTATTATTATTATTATTATTATTATTATAGAAATATGCCCTAAGTCTCCTTTCTTTACCAACAAATTGCGTCTGTGAAGATTTAGTGCGCTTATTGCAAAGTACGTGGGTGAAGTTTTGCACATCCTAACAATTATTTATAGAGAGAGAGAGAGAGAGAGAGAGAGAGAGAGAGAGAGAGAGAGAGAGAGAGAGAGAGAGAGAGAGATGAATGCACCACAGCTTGAACAAGTACTCAGTTCTGTTCTTTATGCATTGTACCCCAGGTGATGTACTTTCTTCATTCATTTCGTATTTGGTGGCTTTATTCTTCTTAGCTCTCAGTATATAATTTCATTTTTACCATATTTCACGATTATTACAGGAATGTATCGGAACAGTGATACCAATGTATCAAGACAATGGCACAATTGAGCACATTTTGCACGATATTTATACAGTCGTATCATGAAAGTGATATGAATTTATCAGGAAAAAAAGTAAATATATCAGGATGAATACAGGAAAGTAGTATTCTATGAATGCATCTAA
>NC_087209.1:68043780-68051280 GCF_015104395.2 Macrobrachium nipponense
TATTATATAAAAAGATCTGCTACCAAAATGGCAAGATCGAATTTTGCTGTGATTTGTGAAAAATTTAGGTCTTTAGGGTTGTGCCCCTGTCTCTTAATTTATTATCTATTGTTTTTGCTCTCTTTAACCCGTCTTTAGAAATCAAGAAATGACAGAAGTTAACTTACCATGATTATATGACGTAATAATAGTTAATTTAGATTATATTTATTATATTCTCAACTTGAAAACATTCACACGTCAGAAGCCTAAAACCGTTAACTCGTCAAGCAAGTTTTCCAACATATGTGAGAAAAGGATTAAGACGGGGAGGAAAATCATGATCGGTAAAGGCAGGGAGAGAGGAGAGAGAGAGAGAGAGAGAGAGAGAGCGAGAGAGAGAGTAGATTCCTAAGTAGTTTCGCCCTAGGGCTTGACGATTAATAGCATTTTCACAGAACATAGATGGCAGCCGTCTGTTATTTTCCTCACTTCTGTCTTCTGTCTCCTTACCCCAGTCGAGTTACAACCATGTACTAATATAGCGCTCACGTAAGCAACAGCAAAGTTACTTATAAATTTTTTTTATAGAGAGAGAGAGAGAGAGAGAGAGAGAGACGAGAGAGAGTAGAGAGAGAGAGAGAGAGAGAGAGAGAGAGAGAGAGAGAGAGGTCTTGCCGATTACTTGGGCGTGACTCTTCACTTTCAGTTATGAAAGAACTGCATTTTAAAAGGACACTGATAACATTATTATCTTCGGTCATCTGAGTCTCTACCCAAGTCGATTTACAGCCAAATGTGTGTAAATATATAAATATATAGATATAAATATACGTGTATGTACGCTGAGAGAGAGAGAGAGAGAGAGAGAGAGAGAGAGAGAGAGAGAGAGAGAGAGAGCGGCCGACGCGCCTCTTACAGCCACCACCAGCTATGGTTTCCTACAGTATTATTGATAAGAAGTTTTTGGTTAGAAGTATATATTGATTCGTTCATATTCAATTGATATCTGACCAAATGCTTTACATAAACCAACGTTCATTGGGTAACAGGATGTTGCTTGTGGATGTTAGCTAATTACTGTAGAAATGATCATATATTGATCACTTTCACGGTGTCATAGTGAAGCTACAATATTATAAAAGATTTGGTGTAATATGAAACGTCGTAATATAAAATCATTGGGTAATTCTAGGCTATAACTCCGCACGGAATGCAAGGAAAGATCCCACGAATATGACAGCCACTATTGATTGGGGCGTCCAATGTATTTCTCCGTGTTTATTACTAGCCCCTGGGTGTTAATTACAGTGGACCCCTATAAAATACTTAGATCTATCAAACGTTGTTGTTCGTTCAATAACATTGGCCCAAAAGATTCAGCGGTAACACAAGCTGAAGACTAACAAACAACTGATTGGTTAACTCTAATTAGCGATCCATCTAGTTTGTTTTGTTCAGCAGAAAAAAGAAAACCTGAGATTCCACTTCCGAGTTGACGCAAACAATTGATAATCAAACAGGGAGCTCGACGAAACATTTGATAAGAGTTACGTCTTTATTTCTGGGACGCGAAAGCTTCCAGTTAGTGGAGTGAAGAGAATCAGTGAATTAAAGAATGAGTGAATAAACATCGGCGACAAAGGAAAACCAGACAACCGTTCAAAACGTCTGTTATAAAGCTGACAACCAGAGAGGAGAATGTCTATTAGGTTCGTTCTTTTTCACTCTTTATGTTCGTGATTTCACGGAAGGAGACAAACGCTTCCACGCCACGAAGAATGCATAAAAGATTCATCAGCACAATTTGGAATGCTCAAAGAAACGCAACTGGGACGCAAATGTATTGTTTGCGTACGATTTTTTTCAAAACAGGTATTCTGCTTCATTCCATAGGTTTTATTGAAAGAAATTTGATAGAGACAGCTTGCATTGTTCACAGTAAAGGAAAAATTTTTAATTTATCACCTGGTCTGTATAAATTAGATCCTTTTATATTACATGTCATGAAACGTCAATACAAATAGGATAATGTTATCCATTAACTATCATATGGTATACACTTGTTAATATATGTACTGTATGTTATGCTGTTTCAAATGGACGTATCACCTCGTTAAATATTTTGGTATTTTTCATTTGTTCAACTGCTATTCTTGTTTTATTGTTATTTTACTGCTGAATAGTTTGTAGCTCAAACTGCTAGTTTTTGGTAATTGTGTGTTTAAAAATTTTAGGCCTTTCTTGGCTACATGCACTGTAAACTTTATCTCTTTCCTTAATAAACGCTCCAAGAGGTCCATTGGAGGACGAAACTGTTAGGCATTTTCTGAGACATACTTTTTATCATTATCCTATTTGGAATACAACTGAATTACTATATCTTCGTGCATAAGAAGATTACCAGTACTATATATATGCATGTGCAAAGATATATGCCACGGAAGGAAAATAAAAAACGGAGTATCCGCGAGATCTTTCGACGTTCAAACATCCTTTACTAAGCAGATGAACTGACATACATGAGGAAAAAGACAAAACAAGAAGATTCGTATAACTGACAGATAGGGATTATAAAGAGATTAGTACCTAGAATCCGACACACCTGGAAGATGAGTAACCTTCCCAAACAAGCATAAACAATGGGTGCAATTAAAAGTTTAAGACAATCATCTCAGAAACAAGGACAAGACAATTAAAGGATTATAGGTGACAGCTATTCAGAACTTTGGTAAACAAAACCATATTCACAATACATGTTAGACATACATTACAACGAAGATAACTCTGAGGCAACTAATTTTTATTTAAGTCTGTAATTATATCTTTGAGGTCATTCTTGAACATGTTACAAATACAAGGGTCTAAATGAAAAAGGCCACGACTAACATTGAAATTACAATAAAAAGCAAGTTGTATTAAAGCAGATTCTGAAAGATTTTGTGATAAGACATCTCTTGACCTTGCAATTACTGAACTACCAACCCAATTTATTCGGTGGTTGTTTTCACTTAAATGAATGAATATTGCATTAGATGTTTGCCCAGTTTTTACAGAATACTTATGCTGGCTTAGCCTTACTTCTAGGCCCTTGTCCTGTATCTGAGATGATTGTATTAAACTTTTAATTGCACCCATTGTTTATGCTGGTTTGGGAAGGTTATTCATCTTCCAGGTGTGTCAGATTCTAGGTACTAATCTCTTTATAATCCCTATCTGTCAGTTATACGAATCTTTTTGTTTTGTCTTTTTCCTCATGTATGTCAGTTCATCTGCTTAAAGTGCATTTACTTTTCTAAGATCGCTAGGGTGTGGCCTGTACAGAAATCATACGTTGCCAATTTTCACGTTATGGTAATCATATTAGCTTCATGGAGTCTATTGAAATAGTTTTTATTTCTTAAAATGTGATTCTTTGTTTGCATCAGATATTTTGAATACATCTTATTTCGTATATTCTTCGTGAAAACCTCAGTTTCACTAATGAAAATGAAGATATGGCATATTTTTTCCCCTGTGATGCCACATCTGAGTTCAGGGGACCTATGGGTTTTAAGAGGATTTAAAAGGTCATGGTCAATATCATTAAAGGATACTCGCACTCGATCACCCACTGTGAAAAGTATGGACAGCCCAGCCCAAATGACTCCCATAAACGTCTTCACCCACCACCTGAGGCCAAGAAAATAGTCTATAATTTCCTGAAATACTTCATTTTATAAAAACATCTTGAAGGTCCTGTAACTGATGTTTCGAAGGCCATCCAAAGAACATCTGAAGCAACAAAAGTGTTAGAAATGACTATTCGTAGACTTAAGAAGCAAGAGAGGCGGGAAATCTAGTGGAATCTCTAGTGTTTCAAAAAAGAAAAGAGAAAGTGAATCCTGTGACTGACTTGGATGATTTTGATAAAAATGTTATGCAGAGAAGGAATGCGTGGTTGTCTTTTCCAAGGGCATAATAGATCGATTGACTTATGAATTTATGTTTCAAGTCCAAATACCAGAGCCAACAGGCCACTCAGCGCATCTATAATTTTAGAAAGAGAAAGAAGGAATAGCTAAGTAGAATCGGAAATGGAAAAAAAAGTTAACAGGGAAGAAGCAAACCCTTTCCCTCGACTCCCAGGTCTAAAGCGAATCCTCCTAAGAAGGATTATATCCAAGCGGGAAAGCATTTAATGGAGCTTACATGCCCGTAGCATATGGAACAACTCTGCCTTTTCTACCTGGCCCCACCCTAGCGATCTTAGAAAAGTAAACGTCAAAACCATAGTAAAGGACGTTTGAACGTCGAAATGTCTCGCGGATACTCAGTTGTTTATTTTCCTTCGTGGCATATATCTTTATTTATGGATTTATCACATTCCTAACTTTCGTGATTCAGTTATACTTATTATATAGATATATATATGATATATATATATATATATATATACTATATATATATATAAATATGATATATTAATATATATCATATATATATAATATATATATATATATAGATATATATACACACATACATATACATATGTTTAACTGAATCACGAAAGTTAGGAACGTGATAAATCCATAAATAAAGATATATGCCACGAAAGAAAAGAAACAACAGAGTAACCGCGAGACCTTTTGACGTTCAAACGTCCTTTACTAAGCAGATGAACTGACATACATGAGGAAAAAGACAAAACAAGAAGATTCGTATAACTGACAGATAGGGATTATAAAGAGATTAGTACCTAGAATCCGACACACCTGGAAGATGAGTAACCTTCCCAAACAAGCATAAAAAATGGGTGCAATTAAAAGTTTAAGACAATCATCTCAGATACAAGGAAAAGACAATTAAAGGATTATAGGGGACAGCTATTCAGAACTTTGGTAAACAAAACCATATTCACAATACATGTTAGACATACATTACAACGAAGATAACTTTAAGGCCACTAATTTTTATTTAAGTCTGTAATTATATCTTTGAGGTCATTCTTGAACATGTTACAAATACAAGGGTCTAAATAAAAAAGGCCACGACTATATATATATATATAACCCTATATATATATATATATATATATATATATATATATATATATATATATATATATATATATATATACATATATATATATATATATATATATATATATATAGATATATATATATATATATATATATATATATATATATATGTATATATACATATATACATACATACGTACAGCCAGTTACAAAAGCGGTGTCGTCCCGCCAGGCCTAGCTCGGTGAGATCATGCCCTTCTTGCCCTGGAAGTGGCCCACGTTCAAACAACCATTACATAGTTTGAATGGTACGAGTTAGAATGGTACGAAATTGAAGAAGAGGGAAATTACGGTAATCACACAAAGAAATTGAATATATATGGACAGAGAGAGAGAGAGAGAGAGAGAGAGAGAGAGAGAGCTTTTATTCCAGTTTAGTTATTAATCTGACTGATATACTCGAGACTTCCTGCTTTAAGAAACATATTTATTGAAAATTTTTTGAAAATAATTATGAAATCTTATCACATCGTATTGTTTTTAATCAATAACACATTTTCTAAATAAAAATGCCTTAAATATTGTTGGAACTGACTATTCATATTATTATTATTCAGACAAAAATATCCTTTTTAATTATCCTATAAGCAGCTGTATTCTCTCTCTCTCTCTCTCTCTCCGTCTTAAATATCGCCTGGATTAACTATTTAAATAATGGTAGATGTTTGATATGTTATTTGCATGTGGCCAGGGATCACAAAACCGTAAATGGCTACTCTACAGACTTTTGCTAAGCTGAATCTATTTTTGCCCTAGATTGACTGGACTATAATTACCTCTATTACCAATAATATTCGAATCTGGTCACAAAGATGTTACACACCAGGTTTTGTAGCCGTGGGTTGTATAAGTCCTCAAAGCATCAACTTTGCAAGGATATTTTATTAATTAATCTATGCTAAGAACACACTACTGGATATGCTAATCTAGTACTACAGGATTTGTATTTATGGCATAACTTAGTTGAGTGACCAGTATTTGAGTGTGATGGGCCTCTTGGCTCCGCCCCTCGCCACCATTTAGGCTACTTATAGAGAGTATTTCAATTTGCTACATTTCTTATAATATAGAATATTTATTATATTTCCGAAACTTTGTGAAAATAAATGTGAAATGAAATGCAGTGAAATGTGTGCATCGGTGCGTTAACATGATGGTGAGGTATAAAGTATGTTAGTGTTGCAAAACCGTATACTATTAACATATTTAGTGTCAAATTATTTGGTGATAGTCTTCAGACTTGGTCAGATCAGTCACGTCTTAAGGCCTGTCCTACGAGCGGGCCTGAACGGCGTGCTCCGGGGTTGACGGGCAAATTCTGGCGGGCTCACCCGTGAATGTTGTCCACACGGATGAGGTGATGGAGAGGTGGGCGTGCCCGACGATATGCCAGTAGTGTGTTCAGTGCGGTACGATAAACATGGTGCCTACCGCAAAGAAGATATTGTGTAACATAATTGCTGTGTGTGTGATGTAAAAGTAAAAAGAAAATATGGTGCAAAGAATGGCTCCGTAAAAGAAATGTATATGGTTAACGTACGTCTGACAGATTATAAGATAAAGCTATCGGGCACCACCGTGGTGATTTTGCTTCAAGACCCATCGGGCAATTTGATGGTGTGCCCGTTAGAGGGGAGGTCCACTGATCAGGCCCGGTCATGTGGACAGGCCTTTAGCTAACCATCTGGTTAATGCCTCACTATCGTTTACGTTATGAATCCTAGTTCTCCCACGAGGTAACGTGCCATACACAGCCATGGACGAGCTGTATAACGCCAGTGGTCTTAACAGTCGTGTGTTTGCAGCCTTTGTGGAGGTTTATTTGGCAATTACGATTATCTACACTTAGGTAAGTGTTAGTCGAGGTCATTGTGTTTATCTATGCGTTTGGAATAACTGTTCTAACAACGTTGTGCACTATAATCTATGTATTAAATACTTATCTATGACAACGTTTGTAGGGATGGCGGCAGCAAACAAAGGCAACTCTGTTGAGAATATACCTCAATGGCTGCAAACAAGACTGTCAAGACCACTGGCTTTATATACAGCTCGTCTATGGCTGTGTGTGGCACGTTACCTGGTGTGAAAACCAGGATTCATAATGTAAACGATAGTTATACAGACATTAACCGGACATACATAGATAATCTCAGTAACCCTATAAGGCCCCGTCCACACGGCCGAGCTTTGCTCGACTAACTTTGTTCGATGTGACGTCAGAAGCAGAGAAACCGCGACAAAGTTCAAACTTTTCTCGCCGTTTCTCCGCTTCTGACGTCACATTGGACAAAGTTCGTCGACCAAAGATCGACCGTGTGGACGGGGCCTAACGCTATGTGCCAGTCGTGATGGCGACTTACAATCATTGATATTAACTGCTATTAGTAAACGTATTACTATCAACACTTTATAAATGTAGAAAAGCGAACCCGTCAAG
>NC_087209.1:68056280-68128780 GCF_015104395.2 Macrobrachium nipponense
GATATTTTATTAATTAATCTATGCTAAGAACACATTACTGAATATGCTAATCTAGTACTACAGGATTTGTATTTATGGCATAACTTAGTTGAGTGACCAGTATTTGAGTGTGATGGGCCTCTTGGCTCTGCCCTCCTCTGCCACCATCTAGGCTACTTATAGAGAGTATATCAATTTGCTATATTTCTTATATTATAGAATATTTATTATACTTCGGAAACTTTGTGAAAATAAATGATGTAAAATGAAATGCAGTGAAATGTGTGCATCGGTGCATTAACATAATGATGGTGAGGTATAAAGTATGTAGGTGTTGCAAAACCGTATACTATTAACATATTATTTAGTGTCAAATTATTTGGTGATAGTCTACAGATCTGGTCAGATCAGTCACGTCTTAAGGCTTGTCCACACAGCGGGCCTGATCGGCGTGCTCCGGGGTTAACGGGCAAATTCTGGCGGGCTCACCCGTGAATGTTGTCTACACGGGTGAGATGATGGAGAGGTGGGCGTGCCCGACGATGCTAGTAGTGTGTTCAGTGCGGTACGATAAACATGGTGCCTACAGCAAAGAAGAAGATATTGTGTAGCATGATAATTGTGGTGTGTGATGAAAAAGAAAAAAAAAAGAAAAAAATGGTGCAAAGAATGGCTCCGTAAAAGAAATGTATATGGTTAACGTACGTCTGCCAGGGTCGAAGATAAAGCCATTGGGCACCACCGTGGTGATTCTGCTTCAAGACCCATCGGGCAATTTGCAGTTTACCCTTCAAGTGTGCCCGTTAGAGGGGAGGTCCGCCGATCAGGCCCGGTCGTGTGGACAGGCCTTTAGCTAACCATCTGGTTTATGCCTCACCATCGTTTACGTTGTGAATCCTGATTCTCCCACGAGGTAACGTGCTACAACACAGCCATGGACGAGCTGTATAACGCCAGTGGTCTTAACAGTCGTGTCTTAGGTAAGTGTTAGTCGAGGTCATTGTGTTTATCTATAAGTTTGGAATAACTATTCTAACAATGTTGTGCACTATAATCTATGTATTATATACCTATCTATGTCAACGTTTGTAGGGAAGGCGGCAGCAAACAAAGGCAACTCTGTTGAGCATATACCTCAATGGCTGCAAACACGACTGTCAAGACCACTGGCGTTATATACAGCTCGTCTATGGCTGTGTGGGGCACGTTACCTGGTGTGAAAACCAGGATTCATAATGTAAACTTTAGTTATACAGACATACAAAGATAATCTCAGTAACCCTATAACGCTATGTGCCAGTCGTGATGGCGACTTACAATCACTGATATTAACTGCTATCAGTAAAGGTATTACTATCACCACTTTATAAATGTTGAAAAGCGAACCCGTCAAGACTTTAATTAAGGTCACTCAATGTCACCTGTCCCTATCACCTTTAACCCCCACCTTGTTATAAATATCCTTTTATTGTCACACCTCATGTTTGGGATTTCAATGTCTTACAGTTATTATGAGATAGTTCTGATGGATGTTTTTTGGAAGGTAAAACAATACTCGGATGACAGTATTTCATACGCTATTTATTTTCTAAATAAATGGCGGAGAGAGAGAGAGAGAGAGAGAGGAGAGAGAGAGAGAGAGAGAGAGAGGTGCTTATAGGATAATTAAAAATGAAGTTTTCATAATAAAACTAATATTGTAATACTTACCTGAACACCTGAATTAGCCCTGGTCACTGACCAGCCCGAACTATATCCCCACATATTTACCCACTTAGTGGGTAATTTTAACTGTCAGCGTTACCAACGCTGCAGGTAAAATCTAGTCAAATGAGTTACCTGTGTTACCGTTGGCAACGCTGCCGCAAATACCGGCCACCAGTGGCCTGTCTCCTCATTCCTCAATTGAATCATTCACTATCAAATTGAAGTGGGGAGGAGGGTGGGAATCATTCAGGTGTTCAGGTAAGTATTACAATATTAGTTTTATTATGAAAACTTCATATTGCAATACACTCCCTGAACACCTGAATTAGCCCGATTAACAACATTTACTCGGAGGCGGGGTCAATCTCATTCAGCCCGACCTGTCAGCGGAACATACGTAGGTAACTCATAAGCAACCTAGCATGTATAAAAGCATGTATCCTCAACTAGTTATCTAACTCGGAGGTGAGGATGCTGCAAAGAGTACTTCAACATCAGTGTTGAGTCATAAGGTACTGTCTAAGTCAGAAGTACCGCCTCCCATGGTGGATAAGCTATACTTCTTATTCATGGAGGTAAAAACAATCTCCTCACCTGGTTGTCCAGCATCAGTAGGTGAAGGATGTTTGACAAAGAAAGTTACTTCAAAACGTCAACAGGGTTAAGTCTTAGGTACTATCTGAGTCAGAAGTACCTCCCATGTGATAAGCTATACTTTTTATTGCAAAAAAAAAAAAAAAAAAAAAAAAAAAATCTCCTCACCTGGTTGTCCAGCTCAGTAAGTGAGGATGCTTGCATAGGAAGTACCATACCGTCAGTGTCGAGTCCTAGGTACCGCCTGAGTCTGAAGAACCTCCCATGTGGTATTCTATACCTCTCATGTATGGAGGGGAAATGGTGAACCTCCCATGTGGCTATGTAGCCTCTCATGGATGGAGGAGAAGTAGAGTGTGCAGGACCTTCAGTTCTCTACTGCTCACTGATGTAGATGACTTGTGCTGAAGAAGTAGTAGTTATTCCAACATGACCATTGGGATCTGCCTAACCTCAAGGGCCTGAGGGACAATACACTCTGTCTAAGCTTGACCAACAGAAACACTAGAGTTCATTAGACTTACCACTGCATCCCTAAACTTGTCCTAACCCACCGTAAAGTTTCATTTAGGAACTATCACTGGCCTCCCTAAATTTCTAACACCATAAAGTTCATTTAGACTAATTCACGTGCCTCCCCTAAATTTCTCAACAAAAAAACCTGAAGTTCATTCGACTATCACTGCTTCCCTAAACTTCTAACACCCTAACTCTACCAAGCCAACTATAAAACTGAGTTACCGCAACGACGGGAGTCGTGGGACCCCGAGAGTAACCTCTCTGAAGAAACATTCCTCTGGAAGCCAAGGGGGAGCGCTCTGCATACTTGCGCCCTTGGATTGACTAAGAACCCATTCTTATGAGTGCCGGCAATGATTTAACAATAGTCCCTCCTCTCCTTGACAAGAACATAGCATAACCCTCAGAAATGTTAGTCTGGTATGCAAACCCCCTCGAAACCAAAGTGAAGAGGTTATCAAACAGTCCAGGCTCAGAGAAACACCCATCAACTCTCACCACATCCACACAGAGTGGCTGTGAAAGGTGTCTTCCAATACGAGCCTCATGATCCGTAACCCTTACCACACGAATCAATGAAGGAACCCAATAAAGAAAAACTTCAACTGACTCGTAAACCGGAAGTCGGACTCCAGCAGAGGAGTTACCCGCTACCTCATACAGAATAGTGATGCTAGCTCAAGTCCTTCCCCAAAAACTGCCCGACTCGCCGAACCAGACTAGCCTACTTGATGTTTGAGAGACAGCTGTCCGGCCACACCGAAACAGGAAAGGAGAAAAGCCGAACCCCGACAAGAGCAGCACCCCAGAACCCGGAACCTACTACGCCTGGCTGCTCGATACAAAACGACATACAAGATCCCATCATATCTGAGCCTACCGATCCAATTGCGCAACGATATACCAACAAGAAGATGCTAAACTCCTGTGCAAGTCGTACTCGACTGCGCAACCCGCACTCCCCCCAGACATCATGATGTAACCCCTGCTGTCCGACTGCTGTCCACCCACTCACAAAGTCACAAGAGCGAACTGTCACCAGTTCTGCAAAACCTTTAAGAGTTAGTCACTCTACTGCGCATACCCTCACTACCCAGTGACGATCACATTACACCTGAGCCGAATATACCTTGGCGATGAACGCCCACCCATGCAAGTCACTCCCACATTGTTGCGCTAAATGTGTACCAACCAAGACGATGACCTAACCTTGAACCAGTCTCAATTGACTGGGAAAGTCAAAACTCCGCACTCACCAGTGACTATGACACGAGACCAGGACGACTACAATAGGCGAGCCAAGGTATATAGAATGGCCCTTATTCTATATACCTTGAGGCGAGCAACACCCCTAAAGAGCGAAGAAGTCGCAAAACGCGATCCAACTAACCCCGTTACCAATACGTAGTAAACCTAAACTGGAGTCCGGAGCAAGTGAGGGAAAGAAGTACTCCCAGTAGACACGGAATCAAGGTCGAACCCACCTTGACAACCCCTTAAAGACGGAACAGAAAAGCAGCATGAAAAAGTTGAGAAAATAGGGAGAGAGAAAAGTCACTACGAGTAACCACAGGAGCACCTAGTGCCGACATTGTGCAGGTGGAGAACCAACTGTGCGGTACATAGTGCTTTAATAACGGGTTACGAACTGCGGAACCAATGGGAGCCGCAGAAGGAATTACCAGCTACCCTAAGAAAGGGGGCCGAGGGCACAAAAGGTGCTAACTACGATGCAGACGAACTGCGAACGGCCGTAGCCCCCAGCAATTACCGCGGTAAGCACGTTATGTCTCACAATCCTAAGGTATATAAATGGGAACGAAGGAAGATTACTAACTTCCCTATGAAAGAAGTGGGTGGTGACAACCAGTATCGATACAGTCAACGATGGCGCAGATGAATCTCCAACTGCCGTAGCCTCCTCAAGAACTATGGAGCATCAACACCAGCAGCCTGAGAACTACAGGACCCGTGGAAGGTGCTACGAAGGCAGCCCCTCCAAATTATTTCCTTTAACCCCGGAGAGAGAGAGAGAGAGAGAGAGAGAGAGAGAGAGAGAGAGAGGAGAGAAGAGAGAGAAAGGAGAGAGAGATTGAAATCATCTTCAAATTTCAGGATGAAACAATGAAAACTCTGGCTCTGCTGTGATATTGGCAAATAAAAACAGGATGAGCGAGAAGACTCCGAAGTGACCTCCGAAGAATGAGCAGCTAAAGAAGATTGTGTAAAGACATTATATAAGTTTTAACAGAAAAACTGGGCGAGAGAAAACTAGACCGACTCTGTTCCCAACGATAATCTGAGAAACATTAGAAATTCAGGAAAATTATTCAAGACGTGGTCGTGAATACAGTCCGTATTGAAGCTACCGTAATTGACTTGCGTCAGTTCGATTTTACGATGGGGCTAGTATTTAAAATCGGAACTACATTGCAAATAAGTCTTCCTATATCTCTCGCGCAGCTGGCGTAGGCAGCATCATGCATCAGACAGCGAGATTGTAGGGTTTAAAATAGAATTTAAGCCAAAGGCCGAGTATTGGGAACTATGAGGTCATTCAGCGCTAAAGGGAAATTGACAGAAAAAAGTTTGAAAAGGTGTAACAGGAAGAAAAACCTCTCTGTTGCACATTATTAAAGAAAGGAGTTTTACCAGCCCAATGAGTCAAACTTGTGTTGCACACAATGAGTCAAGTGTTAGGAGAGGGTGGAAAAACAGGATGAGTAGAGAGAATATGAAATCAGGTGAGAGAGAGAGAGAATTACAACCGTCTAACATCTCCACCTCCATAAATTTGCACCCTCTTCTAAGTTAAAAGGTATTATCTTAATGATAATATCCTCGTATAACTGCGTACAGCTATGAACAACCGAACGAGAACTTGTTGCTAATACGATCAAATCCGATAGCAACATCACTTTATTGTATTGATCCGCGTGCGACAGTAATCGAATCCGATAACAACGTCTGTTTATTGTATTCATCTGCGTGCGACGGTAATTACTTTATTCATCTTATAAATGTAGCTGAAGCTGATAAGGCAAAATTACGTGCATCAGCAACTTGGATAGAGGTCCCAAGCTTCGTATGAATTCAAACGCAGCCCTGGCAAAAGAAAGTAATAGCATAAAAGAGCTCGTTTACTGTTGTTTCACACCGATAAAGATTAATCGCTAATTTTACGCTATCTAACCTGAGGGAAAAACTAGCTTCCAATGAGACGTATTAGTCAAATTTTGGCCTTAAACTACATCGTAAGACGAACAGTATGACTTCGTTTCATAAGTTAAGTATCCAGATATTCATTATGGTAACTAGGAACAAAAACATTAGCCGAGACCAAGTGATATGGTTGAAAATGGAGCCAAAGAAATAAGACTAGCCGGCATCATTGTCTGTCTAAGCCACGCCTCCTTACTACAGTGCTGTTTTGACAAGCTTGTGTAATTGTAATTTAATTGAAAAGTAATAAATTACATATTTTAAGGCGATTAAATTAACTATTAGGCCAAATATTAATTTCAGTTGTCACTGTAATTTGATAATACGACTGGTAATTCTTTTGTAAATGTAATTGACATACGCACAATGTAATTACTGAGGGGAATTAGTCTTTTAAACGTATGAAGACGTCATACAAACGAATTCCTTATATCTGACATCTGATTATATGCCAGAAGATACCATTATGACTATGTTAAATGTCCAACATAGTTGAAAACACGTCTCCTTCAAGACGACAAACATGGCCTAAGTGAGGAAGAGTTGTAACATTAGTTACGCTACCCAATCAGGACAAGAATGAGGTGGATAAGGCGACGCAAACCCGTATTCGCCATCAGCTGATTCCAGAGCGTGAATGACTGTCGAGTTAGTATTTATACTACGCTAATATGATGATACATACAATACAATTAATGCTTTAGTCGGACAGAATCTGATCTTCATTCTGTTCGATTACATTCATATTGAATTATACTAAGATCGGATTCTCATTCGTTTCAATTACACCTGTACTGAATTATCCGTAGTCAGAATGCCTTGAGCCTAAAGCGTTAGCCACTATAAAAATCACTCTACCGATATGTAGTACAGCAAATACTTTTGGCTAGGCTAGGCTACTGTATATGCATACGATATATCATCGCGAACACTAGGCTAGCCGTAGTTAATTTCATTCGATTTGTCTACATAACGAATTATCCTAAGTCGATATGCGTTGAACAGAGAATTAGTTATTAAAAATTACCCTATCGTATAAGCAGAGAAAAGTAACCTTAAAGACGAGGGATCAGTATTCAACCCTTCAGATCCCGACAGACCCGAAACCAGATCTGAACGACCAACAATGGCCTAAAAGCTTCTGATGCAAGGAACTCGAAGCAGGAAAAACCCAGAGAGGCTCTAAGGACACTGTCCCTCATTAAACTACTACTTATAATAGAAAACCGACCAGAAGAACCCTGCACTTCTCTTCCTAAACACTATTTAGCCTATTATCCCTACTGTCTGTATCTGACCTAAATTTTCATCATCCTGAGAACTTACAAATCGAGGGGAGGGGAAATCTGCTGCCAACACTGCCTGCTCCGCGCCAGGGGGCCCGGCAGAACCTACCCACTCGGAGGCTTGCGGTTCTCCATTACCCCCAGCACCCGTTAGGGCTGGTTCTGGAACAGGCAGGGGGGCTGAAAAAGAACGATTAGAATTCACTATATACTACTAATACCACTATCACTATTTTGGTTAAATTATTCGTCAGGCTAGAAATATGATTAACATACTAGATGATAATATGTCTATTAATTTCTTGAATAACTAACTAATGTTTCGTTGTCTCCTGACCAAGACAAACATCTCTGACTGGTATTGCATTGAACCTTCCTGCACGAAATAACGAAAAGAACGTCGATCATGTGTGCGGGTACTCATCCTACGCTTGAAGGGCGTGCAGAGCCGATGAGCACCAACATATCCAGCAGTAGAAGGCTCGATCGTCGAACTGTAGATGAAGCAGAAGCAGAGGCGTTTGCAGACGGTGACGATGTTTATTTCCTAACTTATCCATAGCAAATACAAAGTAGCTATCCAAAGTGAAACGGGAGAAATCGCAGTTTGTAACCAAAAAGCGAAAACTCTTTGAGTGGGGTCGGGCTAAATAACCGAAAGTTCGCCTGATGTGGGACTGATCCGCACAGCATGGCGAACTAAAAACAATTGAGGAATGAGGAGACAGGCCACTGGTGGCCGGTATTTGCGGCAGCGTTGCCAACGGTAACACAGGTAACTCATTTGACTAGATTTTGCCTGCAGCGTTGGTAACGCTGACAGTTAAAATTACCCACTTAGTGGGTAAATATGTGGGGATATAGTTCGGGCTGGTCAGTGACCAGGGCTAATTCAGGTGTTCAGGGAGTGTATTGCAATAGGATATTTTCGTCTGAATAATATTAATATGAATAGTCAGTTCCAACAATATTTAAGGCATTTTTATTTAGAAAATGTGATAACGATTAAAAGCAATAAGATGTGATAAGATTTTATAATCATTATTTTCCAAAAAATATATAACATGTTTCTTAAAGCAGGAGGTCTCAAGTATATCAGTCAGATTAATAACTAAACAGGAAAAAAGCGCGCTCTTTCTCTCTGTCCATATTTATATAATTCAATATTGCATTTCTTTGCGTGATTACCGTAATTTCCCCCCTCCTCCCTTTCGAACCATTCTACGTAACTATGTACTGGTTATTTGAACTTGGGCTACTTTCAGGGCAAGAAGGGCATGATCTCACCGAGCCAGCCCTGGCGGGGCGACAACGCTTTTGTAACTGGCTGTACCTCCTAGTTATAATTGGCCTTGAAGATGTACAAATAATTTCTCTGCCATGGTTCAGATACTTTGATTTAGTTTTGTAAAGTACATTCAGTGTCCTCTCCCCTGAATCACAACTGGATGAATATGAATTCATGCAGATTGTAATTACATTTACAGTAATTAAATAAATAGTTTCTCGTATAAGATCTGCAAGTTGCCTCATAGTTTCAAATATGCCTTAAAAATGTCTGTCGGTCAGTGCAGGAAGCCTGTTGTTAATAAATGTGACGTGTGAGACTCGGAACTGATTTTTGTGAATTTTGTGTTTTAAGATTTCGTGACAAGAACAGAGCGAGACCGCTACCTTACTTGGGTTAGAGACTTTAGAAAAGGATAAAAAGCCAAACTGTGGATCACATATTGCAGCAAGCAATTAGGGTCCCTGCAAAAATTACGGAACTCCTTAAGGGGGTAGGAGGGGGAATAGTGAAGTGTTATGAGTTACATAACATATTCAGATTTTTTCCTGTTTCTTTTGAAAAGATGTAACTGTAGAAGGACAAAAGACAGACAGTAAAGATTCTGAAATAGACTTTCATTATATTTTAGTAATACTGACAAATGGTATTAAATTTTTTTTTATCTCGACCCTTGTTTGTACTTTAATATTTTCTGCTTTAAGTATTACAGGACATGAAATATGACCAACTCATCCCTTTTCTGGACTTAGAAAAATATTAAAAATTAAATCAACCCTCTTCTAAACATAGGCATAGTCTACTTTGTGTATTATAATAAAGAAAAATACCGCAAACTCTCTCTCCGATAAGTTGCGTGTATTTGTATATATAGATATATATGTAAGTGTTTACATAATAAAAATATGGAATGTTAGTCCATATATATAAAAGACTGAAACTAAAGAGGTCAACCAGATTGCTTGCAGGAATGTGATCAGACTAGAGACGCTAAGATGACGTATACCATAAAGTATGCAGGCTAAGATAACATGCCGTCACCTGTGTTCATTCATTTGTTTTGAAAACATTTAGTCCAAGCTCTCTGCTTGAGACAACTACCGCGACCTATAATTCAAACGGCCTACGTGATCTGTAGTGTGTCTCATTTGATTGTATGTTAGTATGTAACTATGTCATCTGATTGTATGTTCATATGTTCGAGCTACTGTCTGTTCCTTTATGACTGGTAACGGAGATGGTAGTGAAGGCAGAATAGAGTTAGCTATCGTCATTAGAAGACCTGTACCTCTTTACCTAAGCTTTATCATGTAGAGAGAATAAAATTAGCCATCATCATTGGCAGAAGCGATCAAGCTATCGTCATTAGAAGACTTGTACAATCCTACTTGATCTTCACCATGTAAATTCAGAGAATATAAGTATTTTTGTACTTCGTGGTTTCTACTAGATCCTCACATCATTGCCGAATCATCATGAGTTTAACACATCGTCGTCATAACCCAAGAAGATAATACCGGCTTCGTAAATGATCTACAAACCCCAAGACACTCCATTGAATATGGAAGTGCAATACCAACCGACTTAGCATAAGATTATCGCAAGTCTAACATTACCTCATAGGGCGCCTTATTATACAAGGCAACAGCCCTAAAATATATAGATATATATATCTATATATATATATATATATATATATATATATATATATATATATATATATATATGTATATATATATATATATATATATAATATATATATATATATATATATATATATATATATATATATATATATATATATATATATATATATATATATATATATAGATATATATCTCAATATATATGTAGGGTAAACACATTAGATTTCCTATTCCAAATAGAGTGATTTCACATATATACCAATACACTGTTTTTCTGCGCTAAAATACTCTCTCTCTCTCTCTCTCTCTCTCTCTCTCTCTCTCTCTCTCTCTCTCTCTCTCTGAACTTAACACTCTTAAGATTACGCTTGTTATTGCAAAGCCTTAAACGTAAATGAAGGAACAAATGAAGAATTTCCGACCTTCGTGAGAGAGAGAGAGAGAGATTCCAGCAATATATAACCCCAAGAGACCCAAGACATTATTCAATTCTTTCAAAATCCTTCCTGATATATTTTGACAAATCGAAATATCTCTCGTGATGTATATAAAGTTAGAAACTCAACGAAGAATCGAGAGAGAGGAGAGAGTGTATGAACTGGGTATGGCCTTGGCAGATATGCATTCCTGTTTGAAGAAAATATGACCTTGTCAGGCCTCGGCAGCAGCTGTTGTTCGGACCTTGTTGGCCAGATGTCCTGCAAAATATTGAGAGAGGAGTTGGACGCAGGAATAGCCATCTTGCTTGCTGTAGCGGTCTACACGGGTGAGGATGCGGAGATCTGATGATTGAGCAGAAGAGCCCAAGGAAAAGGAACTGGACGAGAGAATTGCGGCCTTGCGAGACACCATCCAGTTCCAGAGAGAACAGCAGATGAACTTGGACAGGATAAATCATCGTCAGTTGCAGCAGAGGTCGACTACTAAGAAGAGATGCAGAAAGAGTTGGACAGATCACTCATGAGGTGTCGCACCAGCAGGCCCTGGCGAGAGAGGGCCTACTCGCACGAAGCTGAAACGTTGTATCTGAAGAGGGAGAGCGATACAGAGGGAGAAACAACAGCTGTAAAAAAAGATATTCAAGATCACAGAAGAAAATCAGCAGATGAAGTACAGCGCTAAGGAAATCGGGCAGAAAAACGATGCACTGTGTGAGAAGATAGGAATCTGCCATCTTTAGAGGCCTGAGAAACTCTTACGACAGAAGGAGAAAGCCTGCAGCTCAGGACTGAAGAAACATAGCGGGAGGCGAGGCTCATCCAGGAACAGAATGACGCGTCCGAGGTAGTGCGAATCCGAGAGGAAAGGCCTGGAGCTCAGGTTCCAGCGTTTGCTGATGGAAGTGGGGGACCTCTCGAAGGAAGAGCGTTGACTCCAGTGTGAACTTCAGGTGGCGGAACTCAAGAGGATGAAAGGCTTCCCAATTCCTCACGAATCCCAATAGGAAAGCGCCCTTCAAGACACACATGGAAGAGGAAGAACTGTCTCCAAGGAAGGAGGAAGACTTCGAAATCTAGAAGAGACGACTCGAAGCCTCCGTCAGATTCTCAAACCAACGTCCAGCTTCAAGCGTCTTTTCCTCAGCCTCGACAAGAGAGTCTGCCATCAAACAGAAGGAATAGTAATAAGCTTTTGGAGGGAACCAAATGTATGGTACATATAAGGAGCCCTCCAAAATGTAAAAACATCATAGTACAAGCTATCAGAGGACCGTCCACAAACCAGTTATTCTTCAAAAAGAAGTTGAAAACCTTGTAATACAATTGTCAAGAAATTCTAAGTTCTGAATATATATATATTCAGAAATTCTGAATATATATAAATTCAGAGTTGGATCGGTAGAAGACCCCAAGGAGTGCCGTATTTTGGTGAGCAGTGTCAATGAGCAGAGGGAAGGCGCTCATTGCTTGCTAAACAAAAACCCTCTGCAATGATTTGGCCCTGTGATGACACCCCAGCAGTGAGGCTTAATGCCGGTAAAAGCGCAAAGAGAGAGAGAGAGAATTAAGAAAATTTTCAGAAACAGATGGAAGAGATAGGCTACTTTTGGAGGTGGAGGACTGAATACTTCTGGAGGAGTTAAACAAGAATCCTGGGAATGCCACACACGGCATAATTGCTCGCTGAGAAAAGCCAGAGGACAGGAAGCTCCAGGAAGCGAGAGGTCAAAAAGAACGCTCCTATAGGTTCTCAGAAGAAATTCAGATGGAATTAGTTGCAGATACTGAAGAGGAGGAGGAGGGCTGAGAGAAAGCGGGAAAAGGATGCATGAAGGTCTGCAATGAAGAGGTACAGCCAGTTACAAAAGCAGTGTCGTCCCACCAGGGCTGGCTCGGTGAGATCATGCCCTTCTTGCCCTGAAAGTGGCCCAAGTTCAAACAACTAGTACATAGTTAAGTAGAATGGTTCGAAAGGGAGGAGGAGGGAAATTACGGTAATCACGCAAAGAAATGCAATATTGAATGAAATATATATGGAGAGAGAGAGAGAGAGAGAGAGAGAGAGAGAGAGAGAGAGAGAGATTTTATTCCTGTTTAGTTATTAATCTGACGGATATACTTGAGACCTTCTGCTTTAAGAAACATGTTATATATTTTTTGGAAAATAATTATGAAATTTTATCACACCGTATTGTTTTTAATCGTTATCACATTTTCTAAATAAAAATGTCTTTAATATTGTTGGAACTGACTATTCATATTAATATTATTCAGATGCAAAATATTTCTATTTATCGTATAAGCACCTCTCTCTCTCTCTCTCTCTCTCTCTCTCTCCTCTCTCTCTCTCTCTCTCTCTCTCTCTTCCGTCTTATGCCGCCCGGATTGTTATTTGGATGTGGCGAAGGATCACAAAACCGTAAATTGCATTAATTTTGCAAGGATATTTTATCATTTAATCTCTGCTAAGCACATCACTGGATATGCTAATCTAGTACTACAGGATTTGTATTTATGGCATAACTTAGTTGAGTGACCAGTATTTGAGTGTGATGGGCCTCTTGGCTCCACCCCTCACAACCATCTAGACTACTTATAGAAAGTATTTCAATTTACTATATTTCTTATGTTATAGAATATTTATTGTATTATTTCCGAAACTTTGTGAAAATAAATGTGAAATGAAATGCAGTGAAATGTGTGTATCGATGCATTAATATAATGATGGTGGGGTATAAATTATGTAGGTGTTGCAAAACTGTATAACATATTTATTCTCAAATTATTTGGGGACAGTCTTTAGACCTGGTCAGATCGGTCACGTCTCAGCTATCCATCCAACCCCACCTCCCCACCGCCACCCCCTGACCTCAGCTCGCTTGCTCGCTCACTCCGCCTTCATTCGTGGCTTCAGCGGTAACGTCCAACACACCTTGTTGGTGTTCCCCCTCCAAGCTATTCAAGAAACCCACCACTTTCAATATCTCCTGTTCATTAGTCTTTTATATAGCCATGTTTTTAATTTTTTGTAATGAAAAATTTTAAACATTAGGAAAATAGAGGGCGTATGAAATACTGTCATCCGAGTATTGTTTTACCTTCCAAAAAACATCCATCAGAACTATCTCATAATAACTGTAAGACATTGAAATCCCGAACATGATGTGCGGCGATAGAAGGATATTTATAACAAGGTGGGGGTTAAAGGTGATAGGGACAGGTGACATTGAGTGACCTTAATTAAAGTCTTGACGGGTTCGCTTTTCAACATTTATAAAGTGGTGATAGTAATACCTTTACTGATAGCAGTTACTATCAATGATTGTAAGTCGCCATCACGACTGGCACATAGCGTTATAGGGTTACTGAGATTATCTTTGTATGTCTGGTTAATGTTTGTATAACTATCGTTTACATTATGAATCCTGGTTTTCACACGAGGTAACGTGCCACACGCAGCTATAGACGAGCTGTATATAACGCCAGTGGTCTTGACAGTCGTGTTTGCAGCCACTGAGGTATATGCTCAACAGAGTTGCCTTTCTTTGCTGCCGCCATCCCTACAAACGTGACATAGATAAGTATAGCATACATAGATTATAGTGCACAACATTGTTAGAACAGTTATTCCAAATGTATATATAAACACAATGACCTCGACTAACCACTTACCAAGTGTATAAAGAATTACCAAAATAAACCTCTACAAAGGCGCCAATACAGATGTTAAGACCACTGGCGTTATATAGCTCGTCCATGGCTGTGTGTAGCACGTTACCTCGTGGGAGAACCGGGATTCATAACGTTAAACGATTATGGGGCATTAAACAGATGGTTAGCTAAGACGTGACTGATCTGACCAGGTCTGAAAACTATCACCAAATAATTTGACACTAAATAATATGTTAATAGTATACGGTTTTGCAACACCTCACCATCATTATGTTAACGCACCGATGCACACATTTCACTGCATTTCATTTCACATCAATTATTTTCACAAAGTTTTGGAAAAATAATAAATATTCTATAATATAAGAAATATAGCAAACTGAAATACTTTCTATAAGTAGCCTAGATGGTGGCGAGGGGCGGAGCCAAGAGGCCCATCACACTCAAATACTGGTCACTCAACTAAGTTATGCCATAAATACAAATCCTGTAGTACTAGATTAGCATATCCAGTAAATTGTTCTTAGCACAGATTAATTAATAAAATAATATCCTTGCAAAGTTGATGCTTTGATGACTTATACAACCCGCGGCTACAAAACTTGGTGTGTAACATCTTTGTGACCAGATTCGAATATTATTGGTAATTAAGGTAATTATAGTCCAGTCAATCTAGTGCAAAAATATATACAGCTTAGCAAAAGTCTGTAGAGGAGCCATTTACGGTTTTGTGATCCCTGGCCACATCCAAATAACATAAACATCTACCTTTATTTAAATAGTCAATCTAGGGGATATAAGACGGAGGACAGAATGGAGGAGAGAGAGAGAGAGAGAGAGAAAATACAGCTGCTTATAGGATTATTAAAAAGGATATTTTCGTCTGAATAATTTTAATATGAATAGTCAGTTCCAACAATATTTAAAACATTTTTATTTAGAAAATGAGATAACGATTAAAAACAATACGATGTGATAAGATTTCATAATAGTTATTTTACAAAAAATATATGATAACACGTTTCTTAAAGCAGAAGGTCTTGAGTAAATCCGTCAGTTTAATAACTAAACAGGAATAAAAGCTCTCTCTCTGTCCATGTATATTTCTTTCAATATTACATTTCTTTGCGTGATTACCGTAATTTCCCTCCTCTTCCCTTTCGAACCATTCTAACTATGTAATGGTTGTTTGAACGTGAGTCACTTTCAGGACAAGAAGGGCATGATCTCACCGAGCCAGGCATGGCGGGACGACACCGCTTTTGTAACTGGCTGTACATACATACATACACATATAAATCCAGTACTGCAGGAGGAAGACATGATATTCCCGACTCGCCTCGGGAGGCGAAACTTAAACTCGACTTCCTTCTTGCATTGATCCGACCTGCAATGGCTGGGTTCTTGCTGCAGTGAACTTTGGGGAAAAATTTTCGAATGCATTTCAAGTTTCTTTTTTTTTTCTTTTTTATACATTTCTGTCATCCTTCCAAGACAGATATGTATATATGCATTTCAATTTTTTTTATACATTTCTGTCATCCTTCTAAGACAGAAATATATATGTATTTCAATTTTTTTTATACATTTCTGTCATTCTTGTAAAAAGAATAAATCAAATATTTTCATTTCAATGTGTACCGGAAGCGATATGGCGATCACATAAAGCAAAAATTGAGAAGATTGTCTCTTTGAAGATTGGAATTTCTTAAAGATAAAGAAATAGAACCCTATTACCTTCAATATATGTGCCATTAGCAATATGATGATCATGTATACTAAAATTTAAGAAGGTTGTCTCTTTAAAATTGGAAATTCTCGGTGTAAACCGAATTCTTTGACAATCCTGTAAATGTAATTTTGTAATGGGAACAAAATCATTAAACTGAGAAGCTTGATTCTATTAAAAATTTGAAAATCTAGTTGTAAACCCTGGCCTTTGATTATACTACTTTAAAATTAATTTACAATAGATACAGAATCAATCACATCAACACTTAATTTCGATAGGAAAATCTCTAGTCCGTGATGACCCTTAAACATCTCAAAGAAGCGTATGATGTTGTCAAAGTAATGTTTGAGAGGAGAAATTTGCATCAGGCGCCTAACTGGTATACCTGTCGCCCAGATATCCCGTTTGACAAAAATATCTAGAAAGTGCTTTTCCGAACAGTACCTTTCAACAGTGTTGTAAGTCTTCCAAACTGAATCCAAACTAGTTGTTTACCCGAGAAGATTAAAGGTGTTTTCTCCGTGATTCCCTCTGGAAGATATGCAGAAATGGTTTTGATCTCTCTCTCTCTCTCTCTCTCTCTCTCTCTCTCTCTCTCTCTCTCTCTTTATGAAGTTTTAGCATGTCAACAACTGTGGCGTCACTATTCTGTCCTTTTATGGCGACAATTTCGCGTGGCCTGAGACTGAATTCAGATTTATTTTTCTATATCTGTACAAATGAGGACAAGGGCCAGATTTTTCAAAGCTCTCTCTCTCTCTCTCTCTCTCTCTCTCTCTCTCTCTCTCTCTCTCTCTCTCTGCGTGAAAACAATATTTCATCTCGCATTCCATCTTTTTTTTTCCCGTGCATTGTTGGAATAGCTTCTACGATTATTTAATGCGCATGAAATGTATTCTTATTTTTCTTATATGATTGTTCCTCGAAAAGATAAAATTTGCGTTAGACAAGGGTGACTGTTTTTTCGGATTCCAAGTTTTTAACAATTTTATTTTAATGTTAAGTTGCCTGGATTTGATTCCAAGAATTTGAATGATTTAATTTCATCAATAATTTTGAATCTTTTATTATATTAGATGCCAAAAAACATGACGTGAATGCTATTTAGTCTAAGAACAACCAATAAAGATTTGTGATTCCGTAGAATTCCGCAAGATTCCATATGATCTAATGAGCAGTAGTCATTTCAACCTGTGTTCAGTTCTATTACTTTCATAGAGATAGACTTGGAGGTTTCCAACGAAAGAATTGACCGATAATTCTTGGTCAATTTAAAACTCTCCAGTCCCGAAGAGCTAGATTTAAGCACTTCTTAGCAACTCATTGTTTTTTCCACGTTTTTGTCTCTGATGATTTGCTGATTTCATGAATATGACCTTAGCAGGTTGATTGTTCAAAAGGAGATGATATACCATCTCACTTTCTTCGTAGTAAAGGATTATTATTTACCATCCTTTTCTTTTCCAGAACAAACCTTTATTCATTAATAGCAAATGCTCTGCTTTTCTGTTAATTCCCTTGATTAACTGATGCCCAGTTCGTTCAAAAATCTGAGGAATATGAACTTAATGTTTTGATGGAAAACTGAAAAATGGATAACGAATGGTCAGGAATCGCTGATATTTTATCGTTAAATTCATCTGGTGAAATAATTTTCAGTTAGATTCGGGTTGCTATGTATTTTATGTTTTCTTCAGCTTTAACATTGGCCAGTACATAAACATTACTTATTTATCAACTATGTTTATTCGTTATTTACTCCCGTCCGTTTCCTCATTTTAATAAAGCAGTCTGAATGCCAGATTCTTTTCAAATTGAATAATTATAAACGTAATGCGCATAAATATATTACCTCAACTGTTGTAAGAGCGATTGTGTCTGCATAATAAACTCTACGTTTAGACTTGTCATCTGTTATATTACTGAAATTTCCACGCTATATGTACAATAATGATAATAATTATGAACCAAACAAAAACTTATTTTAGTTTTCTTCTGCAGACGGAAAAAGAATCCCACAAGATTATTGAGTATAACTTGTTTACTTGTAAGTATTTACATAGTATTTTTCAATACTATGTAAATACTTACAAGTAAAGTAATCTTGTGGGTTTCTTTTTTTAATAATATTAATAACAATACATTTTCGAAATAGCCATGTTCTCGAAAAATGCCAGCAAATATTTGCATATACAATTTTCATATACAGCCGGGAGTATTGAGATAGAAAAAAGTAATACCGGCAGATATTAAACACTAGGTTTAAAGAATGGGCGTTTATATAATACCTTGGTCTTTGTGCTTTTATTTAGGGAAAGATTCTTCTTGGAGGAATCTCTGCACCTTTTATGAAAAGAAAATTTACAAATGGTTTGGTCAATTAAATTTATATTACACACACACACACACACACACACACAACACACACACACACACACACACACACACACACACACACACACACACACACACACACACACACACAGAGGCAGGTCTTTTAATCCTTACTTTTTTTCTTTTTCTCGGAGTAGTCATGAGATTGAAAGCCATTAGATAAAAAAACTCAAAATAAGCCAATACAGGATATTTATTTTGTCCTTGAGTGAATCTTCCATATTTGGCAGTTCATAATTTTGAAAGTTAAATCTTTCCTTTATTTTCTTCATTCTTAATAGTTATGATCCACCAGTCTTCGTCACTTCGTAGTCCAGGTACTGAGAAAGTTCTGATAATAATTTAGTTAGTTTGTTAAGATTAAAAGTTACAGGTTTGTTTACAAATCTACCGAAGACCATTGCAGAAATGTAAACGAAGATTACTTTTAGGAATCCTTCTATGTTATTGCCAAACAGAAATAATTCTTGAGCGGTGAATTAAACTTATGCATACTACTTCGAGCTTGAGAGAAACAGGCAAGTTATATCTCCCATGTATGCAAATGTTATGATCGTGTCAGCAAAAAAAGTGTCTTTCCCTTCTGGAGGTAAAACCAACCTCCCTCTGTAAATTCGAACGTAAAATGCCTTTATCTTCAAACGCAATATTTTGAAGTCTGATCAGCAGCAGTAAGATTAATCTTCTATGAGTGTTCCATGAAGCTTTGTCCATCTCTTTTACTGCAAAAGTCTGGAAAATCCCATTGAATGCTCGTGAAACAGGCTGAAAGTCTTGCGCAATTCTGTGCATATCGGAATCCCTGATTTGGAGAACGAGTCATTTCGCTAAGGCGAACAATGCATCCTGACATTTTACGCCGATTCGTATATAAAATAATTACCAGGCGCGAACTATTCTCGATTTTCTGCCGTTCCAAAAGCACCGTACCACGCGAGCACTACTGAAAGAAAGACTGCGAGAGACTGTAAATATCTGAAAATTCACGAACATGCCGGAGATCATTCAATATATTTCCTCCGGGTTAAATGGAATAATTCCAAATGGCATTCAAGACTGTTTTGAAAGATGTGACGATACAGTGTTCTATGTTTTGTAGAAAGATCCGTGAAAGGCGGGTGGTTGTTTAAGCGGAATATCCAATTCAGTCCAAAGGGAATGACAGAAGGTTTTTAGCTCCTGTTCCGTTTCATCACTGAACGACGTCATGCTTTGTCTAGCAATCGTCCGCACAGTTTATGCCTACTACTTGGTATTGATGTGTCTAAAAAAAATGTCAAAAAGCAGACTTTACGCTTTGTTAATTACGTAATCGAATTAAATCATTTTGTACTCTCTCTCTCTCTCTCTCTCTCTCTCTCTCTCTCTCTCTCTTTATTATATATATATATATATATATATATATATATATATATATATATATATATATATATATATATATATATATATATATATATATATATAATATATTATATATATATATCTAATAAAAGGAGCCATAAAAAACCAAAACCCAAACTTGTTAGAGAGAAAAAGTTACTATATTTCAGAGACTGCTGTCTCTCTCTTCAGGTATATGAATGATAAAAGTTTACAGAAAAGGTGGATATTTATACCAAGAGATTCGTCCACAAGTAAGCCAATTTAGGTCACCCCCGCTGATAATCTTCCTTTAATCTTCTTAAGCGTTGGTTGAATGAACACTGCGTCGACGATGTCTGATGTCCAATTCCCTTTTGAGATGTTCATTACCTGCTTCTCTTTTATTAAGGCCGATTCCATCATTTGACTCTTGTACCGGCAGTTGCTGCTATAAATTACACTTGACATATTCCAGTTTATTCTATGGTTATGTTCATTTATATGGTTGAAAATAGCCGAGTTCTGTTGTCCATACCTAACTGACCGTTTGTGTTGTATTAATCTCTGGGGAAGTGATTTACCTGTTAATCCGATGTAAGATTGGTCACAGTCCTGGCATGGGATCTCATATACCCCAGAGTCTTTGGGCGATGTCTTTTGTTGGACGTTAATCAGGGATTTGGCTAAGGTATTTGGGTAGGTAAATGCAAAAGGGTTGGATTTCCCAAGGGTGTGAGTTACTCTCTTAATCGTCCCCAGGTGGGGAATTTTTATTTTATTGTTGGGTGTGTCTCTGGTCTTGTCTTTAGGGGGTCGGTAGAAAATTACGTTTGCTTTTTGAATTGCTTTCTCAATTATATGGTCAGGATACTTTAAAGATGAAAGTTGCTTGCGAATTAGTTCAAATTCTTTTTCCAGGAAATCTGGGGAACAAATTCGTAAGGCTCTTAAGAATAGGTTGCTAGCTACACCTATCTTGATAGTATTGTCTTGATAGCTAAAGTAGTGAATATATGAAAGTGAGAACGTTGGTTTTCTGTATATGGTAAATTTGTATTCTGTCGTGTCTCTGATTATTAAAACATCAAGAAAAGGAATTTTGCTGTCTGTTTCCCATTCAACTTTAAATTTGATGCTGGGCACTAATGCGTTTAATTTTGAGAGGAATTCATTAAAATTACCCCACTTATTATTACCCCCAAAATGTTTAGTATGTCATCCACGTATCTCATCCACAGCATGTTTTTGGGTTTTATTGCATTTATTACTGTAGTTTCAAAGTATTCCATGTACAGATTGGCTAAAATAGGACTTAAAGGACTACCCATACTACACCCGAATTTTTGCTTGTAGAATGATTCCCCGAATGAAAATACGTTATTAGATGCACATAATTCAACTAACTTTATTATTTTGTCAAGTGTCCAAAGGGAAATGATCTGAATAGGGGGATAATTTTTCCCTTAAAAACTGAAGAACGTCCTGTACTGGTACTTTTGTGAATAGGGAGTCTACGTCAAGGCTTAAAAGTTTTATGTTGTGAAGTGGTATATGTGCTTCTCTGAATTTGTGACAAAAGTCTTCCGAATGTTTGAAGTGACTGGGAGAAAAAGTGCCTAAAAAAGGGAGAAAGGAGGCCAGCTAACCATTTAGAAATTTTGTAATTGAAAGCTCCGGCGCATGAAACGATGGGTCTGAATGGAAGATTGTCTTGTGAGTTTTGGGAAGACCATAAAAGTAGGGTAATTAGGATTAATTACTTTAAATTTCTCTAATAGTTCAATACTCTTTTTGTCTTGGCCAATTAATCTTACTTTCCGAAAAAATTCTGTGGGAACGTTCTGGAGGGGATTTTTCGTCAGTTTTTCGTAAGTATTTGTGTCGCTAAGGAGCTGGTTGATTTTGTCGAGGTAGAAGTCTTTGTCCATTATTACAATTTTGCCGTCTTTGTCGGATCTACTTATTATAACATCTAACTTTTTTAGCGAGTGGATGGCTATCATGAATCTGCGGGGAACAGGATATTTCTTATGAAGGTCAGTTAAAGCATTTAGTAACACTCCTTTTAAACATATCTCTTCACGGCTGTAGTTTTTGTCAGATATGAATTTATCAAAAGCCACTATGAAGTCTAGGTTGTTTTTGCGGTCTGGCATAAGGGCAAAGGATAAGCCTAAATTTAAAAACTAAATGTTGATTTACAGTAAGGGGGGTGTTGGATAAGTTTTAAAACTTTGTCTTGTTGTTCAAGATTATTCCATGCGCTATTATCTATTAGGTTAGATTATTTAACTTGCGTAAAAGTCTGTTGGAATGAGTCACGCTATTATAGGCAGCAATGTCGGAACAGAATGAAATCAGATACCTGTATACGTGGTCCGTAGTGAGGAGGCGAAGATTAGATTGAGTTCCATATATCACTCTGCGTAGCACGAAGATGTCGTTTCTCGTATTGGTGATTCTTTCTTCCAGGAAAATCTTGTGTGATAGAGGGAAGGGGTTTGATTGCAGAGTCCATCTCCCGAATCCGTACATTTTTGGAAGTACTTGTTCTTTGAGGCATTCTTCCAAAAAGTGTTTTTGGTTTTTCAGCCGGTGTAGTCTGTTCAGTTCTTTTTCAAACTTACGCTAATATTTGCGGCATACTTTTGCTTTCATACACCAGAGAACCTGTTTCATGTTTCAGTTAATTAGTGCCCTTAAGACAGAGAGAGAGAGAGAGAGAGAGAGAGAGAGAGAGAGAGAGAGAGAATTATTATATTTCCTAAATGTATACACGTACATGGATTGTATTATTAAACGTGCATAAATAGTATATGTTTATTCGCACACCTGTTTCCGTGCGTGTCACGTTCAAGCGCCCCTCATTTGCATTTATAATTGCTATGCTAATAAGCGACAGACACTGGAATTTTTTATGTTAATTAATAATACCTATTAGCAAAGAGGTACCCAACTAAAGCATAAGCAGAAGACGACTCTCCTTTCCATATCCTAGTTTTTGAATGTGTCAGGTATGTGCGCATATTACATAAAATAATATATATAAATAATCTCTGATCTCCTACATCCTTGATTAAGTCATCATTTATGCATATAGACCGTATATCCCTGATATTTTTAAGAGATTTATTGATCACATACTCTTTTTATTATTGATTTTTATTGGTTTTATTTTCCATTAAATGTAATTCATTTCAAATGGAGGTGATGTTTGTAATCGAGTGCAAATAAATATAAAAGGATTTGGTTAGGCGAATTACCTAAACTAAAGAAAACTGAAATCAAATTTTAGCTATCCTTAATTAAAGTCATGTGAATTAATGTCAGACTAATATTCAAGAGAATAATTTTGTCAGGGTCCTTGTTAGAGACTTTACTTCTTCAAAAAACGCTCCCATCTTCTACTCCTCCTCCTCCTCCTCCTCCTCCTCCTCCTCCTCGAAAAGAGAGAGAGAGAGAGAGAGAGAGAGAGAGAGAGAGAGACTTTTGGCTGTAGCCTTTTGAGTGTAAGAAAACTCAACGAGAAAATGCATCTGCAGATTTTATTTCGAAATAAGTCTGCTATTTTTAATGCCGTCTGCTATTACGTCTACCAACTCTATTTCAACCATGAAAAGAAGGCTATTTCCACTTGTATTTCAAAGTGAAACTATGTCTTAATTGTATTTTAACCGTAAATTACGTTTGCTAATTCTGATCCTGTTTCTGTTAACTGTATTATAAGAATAATTTAGAAAGACAGACAAAGATAAAATAAATAATCCCTGAAAGATTATCCACATCTTATTCAGGAGAAGTTATAATGTCACCAAATATGAGAAAGTTGCATATCATTATTTTCCAGTAATTTGGAGGCTATATTTATGTCATTTTTCCGTAATAGAAAATTGCACCGATTCACCAAATAGATTATTTGTACAGCCAAACCACTTGTAAATGGTAAATGGTGGAACACATGACGGAAAATACATGAAATAGCCCTAATGATGGATAAATGCCGAAGCCTTTTCTATGAGAAGCGTAATTAGTTGTTCCGCTGTATTGGCGGATAACATCATTTGCTTTTACACTCATCAAGATCAGCAGATTAAAAATGATCTTCCATTTGATGGAGTGAATATGCTCTTATGGTAACATCATGGACAATCCTTTGTATACAGAATAAAATTTTCTGTTTACTTCATTCTTATTATAATCAGCTGGAAAATAAACATTATAAATTATTTTCAAATATGTTTAAGCCTCCAATTCCAGCGACCACACATCCCAAGAATAAAAAAAAAATAATAATAATAGCATGAAAATATGATGAAAATATTAGCTCAGCTTGAGAAGATTATTTCTAAAGCAACATTTATGTCGCTCGAGGTATTATTCACTAAAGCCATCGTTCTTTATGATCTTGATTTTAACTAAAATATATATTTTAACTTAAATTCTTATGCGATTCCTTTATTCTATAATTATGGCCGAAGTCGTATAGTATAGCATCTGTTAATTTTAAGAATATGTCATATGTTTTTCGTATTATCGTCATTATCAATATTGAAGCCTCATTTTCTGCCATTATTTCAATGCGTAACAAAAATAATCCAACGACAATGACTTTAGGGTTAGCCTGTTACAGCTTACCGTACTTAATGAATGAACATATGCCCTTTCGATCCTCTCTTATATTACCGTCACTTTTGCTGGTATTACGTCATCATGACCAAAGTTATTTAGAAGAGTAGCTTCCATCCCCATGGAACCATACCTTAAACTCTGGGACATATATCTCTCTGAATTTATATTTTTGTTCTAATTACGTTTTTATTAGTTTCCTTTACTTCTTTCTGCTTTTGTATGTAAAGATTTTGTTTGGCTGAAGTCCGATTATAGGATTAAATGAAATTTTAAAATTTTATTTGTGAATAGAGTTGGATTGTAAATGATAATAAATGCTCTATACTTTTCTCCTATACGGCGCTTGAAATTTGATTGCACTGAGATCTAGAGGTAAATAAGAATGAGGAAATTAAGTGTTCATTACTACAAAAATATGTCCTGTAAAAAAAAAAGAAATAAATGAAATACCAAACAAGTAAACAAACCAAAAATGTAGAAATAGAGAAATAGATCGTCATTCGGTAGCTCTGTTTAAATGCATTTCGTGTCGTTCTGTAAAAGTAGAAAGCAGAGTTGAAAGTTATTAGAAAAGAAACTTATATGGATAAATTCAGTCTCTTTCTGTGTGTGTGTGTGCGTGTGTGTCTTCAGGGCAGTAATTAACTGAGAGATCAAACAACTTTCTGGTGCGATAAAGCAAAAGTAAAGCGTAATCAGTCGCCTAAGGAGGCAACTGTGAGCGTTTCCAAGTAGTTTGGTATAAAGATTGCCTTAATATTGTAGACCTCGTAAACACCGAACACTGTACTTTAGCTTAATCTCGGTCATTTTATCAACGTTCTGTCATATATTCTGAATAAATGTAATTCATACTTTTCTCGTTTGGTCATCCCATTCAACATCCACACCTCACTTACGTTTAAAAAGTGTCGTGGCAACAGACCTGTCAAAAATGGCTACTATCTTCTTCTTCTTCAACATTTTACATAAATGAAACATTTAGAAGAACTTTATTTCTGTGTATATATAGTGAGTATATATAGATATATATATATCTATATATATTATATATATATATATAATAAATTTTATGTATATATAGATACATAGATACATATATATATATATATCTATATTATTACATTTTATAAATATATATTAGATAAATATTACCAGATATATATAGTATTATATATATATATATCTCATATCTTATATAGATATATATATATATATATATATATATATATATATATATATATATATATATATATTATATATATAATATATATATATCATATATATATATATATATATATATATATATATATATCTATTAGTAGTACTATTATTTATATGTATGTATATATGAACGCATAAATATTATATATACGCACAAATATACATTTATGTGTATGTGTATCGTCTGTGTCTGTGCATGTGCGTTTGCTTTTAAGTAATTACAGAGAGAGAGAGAGAGAGAGAGAGAGAGAAGAGAGAGAGAGAGAGAGAGAGAGAGAGAGAGAGAGAGAGAGAGAATATTAATAAGATTTTAAAAAACCTCTGAATTCAAATGTTCAATTAATTTTCCCATTAAAGATACCAAAAAGAATGATAAGGGATTATTATGGGTTCATCTAAGAAGAATCCTGTTTGCTGCCTTTCTCTCTGTCTCCCTCTCTCTATCTCGTTTTTACTTATCTTTCTGGCCGCATCGAAAGTGGCATGTAAACTGTTTTGGAGACTTGAATATAGATTTGGAGAAGTAATTTTGAATCTGATCTTTTTTTTTCATGTAAAATTCAGTGTTTTGTTGGTGTTGTCTTATATATACTGTACAGTAACAAATCTTTACAGCACAGATGCATATTCTCGATACGGAAAGGTATCCAAAAGATCGAAATAATGGAAGACAAGCACAAATACCATTTATTTTTACGATGGCACAAGAGATTCAACGATTCTCTTGCCAGAAAAAAAGAAAAAAATAGAAAAGTGAAGAAAACCGAGATACAGGTACACAATAGTTTTTATTTAAAATAGCCAAGAAAAAAATGAAGAGGTCACCCGTGCCATGGAATACTTGGTAACGCCCAATGATAGCACAAACATAGCTACCTTCAACCAAAATCTCTCCAGGGTGCCACACTAGAAATAAAACTGGAGAAATAAGGCTTCGTTCCCGAAAAAGATTAAGCTTTTCGTTTCGGGATTTCGGATTCTGGAATGCGAGTAAACATTCAGGCGCAGTAGGAGCTGGAGGAGAAAAATTCTCTAAGCTATTCATTCATTTGCTACAGAAGATCAATTCTAAAATGCATATTTATGCATACACATATGAAGAGGGTAAGAGAAATATTCAAGTTTGAATATATGTCAATATGTATAATAGAGAAAAGCATCATTGAAAAGAATAGGACTTATTCTCTCATTTCTATCATCTTTTAATTAGTCCTTTTTACCACTAAAAACTATCAGGTTTGCACATTAGTTATAATTCTGATGACGCTGAACAAAGTTTTCTGGCAATTCTTCTGTCAATCGTCAATAGTCGATGAATTCAAACACTTTAATTGAAGGCTCCATAGTAGGGTGAAATTACAGTTGGGGATTATTGGCAGCAGGTTTCCCGAAGTTAAGTTCTCCAGTCTTGTAAACTGAATATTGCAGGTTTCAGACACATTGTGGGTTTTAGATAGTTAAACCAGCACGCTCGAACACACACACACACACGTGTATATATACATATATATATATATTATATATATATATATATATATATATATATATATATTATATATATTTATATATATATATATATATATATATATATATATATATATATATATATGAAAATATATTAATTGATTCCGAGGTAGAGCGAATTAAATATTAAAGGACATCTATAGCTCGATGTATGTTATATAAATTACGGTAATGTGACATGACTCATATAATGGCTACGTGCGGACAAAAGCACTACAACGTTACCGTAGTCGAGGTGGGTTGATGTCGACTCCAGAACAACGAACACCTGAGAGCGAAAGGTATTTGTAGTTGAGAGGGAGGCATAAACTTATAACCTCTTGCGGTGGCGGTGTGGTTTGTTGGGTTCAATGGTTCGCGCCCGTGAGCCGACAAATTTCTTATCGACTAAAAATTCCCTTCGGTTAACATATATGAAAATATATTTAACTCCGAGGTAGAGCGAATTAGATGTTAAAGGACATTTGTAGCTCGATGTATGTAAATGAATCCACGGTAAATGTGATATGACTCATATATATATATATATATATATATATATATATATATATATATATATATATATATATATATATATATATATATACATATATATATATATATATATATATATATATATATGTGTGTGTGTGTGTGTGTGTGTGTGCGTGTGTGTGTGTATGTGAACTTGTATGCATATTAAGACAGTTATTTCAATCCCTGAGCGATCCAGAACAACGTAGTTCGCTTTCCGTTAAAGTCCATTGTGCATCTGAATGATGTGGTTTGTTCGTTGTGTGTTATAGGTGACAACAACGATGGTGAAAGGCGTGGGCTAGCAGCCTCATCCCAGGGAACTTGCTGAGAACCGCCAGGCTGACATCTTATGACGTTACCTCCACGAGGAAAGAGGCAAGATTTGAAATTTTCGGGAATTGCCAAATAATATAAGTATGTCTTTATCTTACCAGACCACTAAGCTGATTAGCAGCTGTCCCAGGGATGAAGCCGATAAGGGATTACTCAGCAACGGAACCTAGAGCTTATTGTGGGATCCGAAACACATCGAGAAGTGGATTGCTATTACCAGAAATAAATTCCTCTGATTTCGCCTTGGCAGAGTGGGGAATCGAACCCGGACCTTGAGATCGGTAGTCGAGCATGTAACAGACTCGTCCAGCGAGGAACCTGGCACTCACTGTGGTTACCTGGTTGCCTAGGGGAAGGTCTAATGAATCATATTGATATTTTACCGCCTGCATATTGCGATATTCTGAGTACCTTATTTTGGGATGATAAGTGTAACATTTCGGAAATGTCAGTAAACTAGGTGGTAAAGTTTCCAAGGCAGAATCATCATTATAGGCAAGTCATAGGTAATCTGAAATATTCGCAGCGAATTTTCGTTCACAAACAGCATTACTTTCTTCCTTGAACTCTTTAGCTCCATTGCATTCCACCTTGTACTCTCCAGCTTCCTTCATTGTAATTTTCATCTCTTTCCTTTAGATTCATACCACCTAACTGTTAAACTACTGTAAATTAACCTAACTTTAGCTTTCTGTAGATGCTTACCACGTAGCTTTTCCAATACCGTTAATTAACCTTCTTTCATTTTTCAACTTTAAAATCCAATCCACAGGACGGGCCAGGTGTGATTCTCAATATGGAAAATCTTCTAATTAAGGAGAGAATGTTATAAACCTGAAAAATATCCTACACATTCTTAGAATATACGAATATGAACATGATAACTGTCACTTCCTTAAAATCAATATATTTCTTCACGTTGCTGAAGAGTCTTCATTAGTTCTTTGCTTTAACTTATTTAACTTCCCATTTCCATTTTCACAGGGACAGAAAAACGGTTGGACAAAGTTGACATGATATACTCGTATGTGTGAGAAGACGTTAGCCGACAAAATGATTTCTAAAGATGTCTCCATTTTAGTGACCCGATATATATCCAACTGCCGGTCGGTTTACATACAGAAAAATAATCTGGTCTGTAATTTGATACGTCTCAAATAAGAATAAAAAAAATTGAAATGAATGACATCCATGTTTATGTTTTGCCTAGATAAAAATTTCGTTTAAAAATTGGAATAATTTTGTTATAAAGGTTTTTATGATGTCTGTTATAAACTCACAGTCTCATTTAACGAAGAAAGTTTTCGGAAAAATAAACAAAAAAGGTCGAATCCTCGAAATAGCGACAGTAGTCAGCTGTATGTGGAGAGTATTCTCCTTTAAATTTTGCTCTGACACGACACATTTCCCTCCCGAGCCAATTACAACTATGGCACTCATATCCGAGCACTACTCTCGCCGGAACTGCCACATTTTCGCTTTATTTGACAAAGTTTTTTATGAAATGGGTAAACAAACACGGAATTGGTTATGCACAACGTTCGTATCCTGGAATATATATATATATATATATATATATATATATATATATATATATATATATATATATATATATATATATATATATATATGTATGTAACATAAAATGTATGTAGCCTATATATGAGTGTGAATATAGATATTTTTAGGTGTACGTATGAATGCGTTTTACAGTGATTTAACAGCGTACTGTAATGATGAAAAGCCCCGTAAAACCACTATTTGCAACCGTATAATTCTAATGCCAAAACTTCTGCAGCCTTGATCATTAGTCCTTTGTATTTTAACGCTTTTCGAGTCTGGTGGGCGTATCTGCTGGAAAGACTGCTTAAGAACAGGTCTTCAGATTAACTCTTTTGTGAAAGGCGATTTTCAATGTCCTCCTGACAGGTACATATTGTTGCTTTGACCGATGATGGCGGATTCCAGAATCTTCCTTTTGTTAGGGCAGCTACTTTCGGAAATCAGCTCAGCCCTTGTGCAGATTATAGTACGGTCAGTATCCCTCATATGTACGAAAATCGCCGAGCTCTTTACAGCATATCGTAATGATCTTTTGTACTCTATTAATCTTTGTGAGACGAATTTATAAATGTCTCCCCAACGTACATTTCATTTTAGTAGCTGCATGAAATGTTATAAACACCGCCGTCTGATTTTTTATTTATTGTATATTGAAGAGTAAACTCTTAATGGAATTAGGATAATGAAAATAAATTGTTTGTTAGATTTTAATTTATTCAGTTGCAGTTGTGATCTTCTCAGCGTGAGGAAGCTTTGCTTTGTCAATGAAATCTACTGTTTGTTATTAGTGGGACCTCTGTATAGTATATTTTGTTCCCTGTGTTGTTGACCTTCTCGATATGCTAGGTAGTAGGGCAGTTGCTTTAGAAGTTGACGGATCGTGTATATATATATATATATATATATATATATATATATATATATATATATATATATATATATATATATATATATATATATATATATATATATATATATATATATATATATTAACTGTATCAGTTACATTGTTTTTCTATGTTATTAATACAATTACTTACAGCACCTCATTAAAACTGGATGGTATCTAGCGGAGATTTTTATTCAAGAAAAGTTACAAGCGTTCTAGGACTAAGAGTCCATTCATTCTACAGTTACTTAACAGAGAGGACAGTTAGTCCTAGAAAGGTTGTAATTTTTTCTTGAATAAATGTTTCAGCTAGATACCATCCATGTTATATGAGGTCTTTTTAGTAAATATGAATATATATTATGCATATATATATATGTGTGTGTATGTGTGTGTAAATAATATAACAACAGAATTGACGTTTTGATTTAATTTCTCCTTGAACTTGCTAAGCCTCAAGTCACCGTAGCGCTTAATTTAATGGACAGACTTCAGATCGTAAGTAAAAAATCTTTTTTTATAAATAATGAGCGATCATCCGAGCGCAAGTGTATAGAATAACACCAACACTTTAATCTTATTGTTTTTCCGCAGCTTCTCTTTTATTTCGTTTTACTCTGAAGTGTATTGTTCCCTGGACCGGGGAAAAAAAAAAAGACATAAAACATTGTAACTGCATGAACTGAAGCTTTGTCTGTGTTGTTCCAAACAGAAGTGAGCCGTTTTTCACTTGTTTTCGTATATATTACAGAAGCACACGTGTATATGTATATATATTATATATATATATATATATATATATATATATATATATATATATATTTATATATATATATCATTTAGATATATTACACATATACATGTGTGTCTGTGGGTTTGTGTGTATATGTACATATGTATATATTATATATATATACATACATGACATGTGTAATTATATGAGAAGGGATAATCCTCGTTGAGTCTTTGCATTGAAACGGTTTTTACGTCATATTGATTAGAATTCATTTTTACGTTTTCCGAGATATAAATAAGTGAACGTACATCTTAATATTGAAGAAACTTGAATAGCGAATGTATAGAAAAAAATATGTGAAGGATGAGAATAAGGTGTAAACATTCAGAAAACGGGGGGAAAGGAAATTGATAAATGATAATTGATAAATAATAGGGGAGCATCAATGAATTGTAATGAAATATTGTTTCTCAACGAAATCTTTCTGACGATATAACTTGAAAAAAACTGTTTATAGAACATATGAGCGGTTTTATTGAATTAATATACAGACTGCACTTACATTAACTCTTTCGAAAACGTTCGGCACTCGTGTGAGCGATAAATGTTTTTTTCAAATTTTATCAGTGATATCTTTCGAGGAATAATTCAATAATATTAGAGAGAGAGAGAGAGAGAGAGAGCGAGAGAGAGAGAGAGAGAGAGAGAGAGAGAGAGAGAGAGAGTCCTAAGCTAAATAATTGTTAAATCTTTTCGATTAATTATTAATTATTAACCTAAAGAAACATTTATAGTTCATTGCCATGCAATCTAATCAGCTAACAGTAGTAGAAATTACCGTTTTTGTGCTTAATCATTAAACTTACGTTGCAAGAAACACAAAACGCTACGTTTCATTTCCTATCTGTTCCCTTTCCTCGCTTCTCGCTGATCTTGCAACTTCATCTTCGACTTGAACGCTGATCATATTTTCATTTATTGAAGAAGATATCCTCGAAGGGAGCCTCCACCCTTGAGTTTCTGGAAATGCGGCTCAGTGGTCTGGCTAAACCACTCCAGAGTCATAATGCGTATTGCTCAGGCGCCGCCTTCCCCTCGCGCGGAAACTGACTTGGCACCGACTCTAATCCCCAAATTCTCCCAGAAATTCATTGCTGTGATAATAACCGGGTCGTATATCCAGGGAGTCGGCTGCTAATGAAGGCGGAGCTTTGGAATTCCTCGGTAAACAAGCCAAGACGGTGTATCTGCCATTGTCTGCGAAGTCGAGCTGATGGAAGGCTGGTTGTAAATTGCAGAGGTGCAATTACAATGGAAGGCAATAATTGAGCAGCATGGAGATGGTAAATGATTAAGATTGTATGCGTTAGATTCACGTTATTTGGGTTGCTTGTTTGTTAGATTTAACTGACCTTGCTATAATCTTAAAAGAACAGTAATTAAATAGTAGATAATTGTTGAACTGAATGCTTTATGGCTAGTGATTCATTAAGGGAAAGTTGACTCTGGATGCACGAAACTTTAAGGGCGCTGTTAGGTGTTTAGTGAAAACTAGCGTGCAAATTTAGGTTGCGTTTGACCTAGGTTTTGAAAGACGCTGTCAAATAAGTAGTTAAGATGATTGAAGCAAATATGGAAACTCTTCCAGCTAGAAATAGTACAGTCTGGCAGATGGGAAAACTCAGACGTGTGTCGTGAATGTGTTTATGTAGAATGAATATGTAAACTCGCTGGCTTCACGGAGAAATTTCGAAAATGATAACATGATTAACAAAGAGTTCAGAGATCGCAAACCTCCGCCAGGCCCTCCTTCCTCCCTCCCAAAAAGGTTTTCTACGTAGATGTGGATCTCTCATAAAATTTAGTCCGTTTTTGCCAGCCTTGAGCCCTACGTCTGATAAGATAAACCTTCTTGTCTCTGGTAATGAGTTTTGGAGACGGCTTTCTCGTAGCTATTTTATTTCTTTTAATTGATGGAAAAGGAAACCATTGCTGTGCAAGTTTCAAAAACACAATTCTTATTTGTGCAATGCATAATAAACATCTTTACGCAGATATTTTTCTGTACATCGATTATCTTGCTCTCATGACACCAAAATTAAATTATATTTTTATAGCTAAACAAAATTCTGAGCTAATTTAGATTCAACAAAAAAGAGGAATTGATAGTAATCGAAATTAGTTTCAACAGAATTATAGTAAGTTGTAGTCTAACTCTTTAATAAATGTTTGGTTAACAATTACATAATAATGTCACATCTTACACAAGGTAAATTAAACTTTTTTTTAAAAAAGAGTGTTCAGACCACAAACTATCTCCAAGGCTGAGCAATCCATCCTGCCAAAAGTTTCCATTCTCCTCAAAGGTTACATTCTTAACTCTCCCAAAATCGAATTATTTGTTGACAGTCAAGTGTCCGACCTTGGGTTCCAGTGATAGATATCTGTGCAACTCCGGTAACTACAGGAAATACGAAGAAAGAAGTCGAGTCAAAACCGTAAATTTTTTTTTTTTCCTTGGAACGTACTGTCTTCGCCTCGGTGTGCTAATGATGCGTCACAGTCCTGAAGTGCTTGGAGGAATTCATTCACTCAAAAGTAAAACGGCTCCACCAATCTTTCACTCTGTTCATTTCCAGAAAAGGAAATTCTCTGCTTTCTTCAGTATTTGCCGAATCCTGTAACCTTGGTTTTATCAATTGGCATTTATTATATATCATTACTGTATTACCACAGATCACGTGAGACATTAAATTTCAAATATGAATATATCTTTTATTTATATAATATATATACACATACATACACACACACAATAAGACTACTTTCGAGTTTATTCTACGAAAGTACTTTTTCTAAGTCCCGGTTTTCTCTCGCCTTCTTACGTGGATTTTATGACATATATATATATATATATATATGTGTGTGTGTGTGTGTGTGTGTGTGTGTGTGTGTATATATGTGTATATATATATATATATATATATATATATATATATATATATATATATATATATATGTGTGTGTGTGTGTGTGTGTGTGTGTGTGTGTGTGTGTGTGTGTGTGTGGTGTATCCGAGATTCTTGATATCTCAAAGGCAAAAATACGAACGCCGATTAAACTCCCATAAAGGAAACGACATATTTATTCCGCACGATCGAGACTAACAAATTCCCAATCTGAAGAGAAAAGCCATAAAGTCCAATATGAGTTCAAGAACCTATTGTGGATTTAGACAGTAATGAAGCATTGGAGTGATAGGGGACGGAGACAAGGAAAGGTGACTATATGAACTCGGGAATGTAATTTGAGGCAATAAAAGAAGGGGATGAAGGAAAAACCAATAACCGTGAGGTAGACGAATGCAAAGTGGATAGGGAACTATGCAAATATAAACGGTTCCATGATATAGTGTGCAGGAATGCAAAATAACAGTTTTATTTTATTTTTTGGTGTGACGTACTACTGTACCATTGTTTGTAAAAAAAAATAAAAAATTTCATGTTGTAAGTGAAGTTCATTACATTATATATATATAGAATATATATATATATATATATATATATATATATATATATATATTATAGTATATGGTATATATATATATATATATATGTAGATATATATATATATATATATATATATATTTATATATATATAATATAATATATATCATATTATATATATATATATATATTGTGACAAAGTGCCAAGCATCTCGTTACTACACTTACCATTCATTAATTATTACCTCACCACAGCAGACACCTGAAACCTCATCACAGGCACTAAACGACTGAATACTCTAAAGGCAACAGTGATCCCTTAACAACTTACCAGTATTGCAGAAGATGAGACAAGTTCATCAAAACAGGTGTGAGGTAATCTTGTAAGTAATTAAATTAATCAAAGGGCATCCCTCCATCAACAACTTCATAAGTCTAAGTATTTCCCTGATTTCAGAAGTCTAAGTATTCCTGGTATAAGTCACTTCAAATAAATTGAAGGAGAACAGATCATTTACCACTCTATGTTTTCAACCTAAGCTAAATATAATCTTATGCAAATATACTGGTGAGAAATGAGATACTTATAAAAATTTTATATACAAAAAATTTATTATTAAACTCAAAATTATAAGTGAAATACAACAATATCAGGGAAAATTACTGTTACTTGAAAACAAAGTAAAGTTCAATTAATTCTTGGATCAATTCAGTAAAATTAAATAAAAATTAATTTATCACAAAATTCAAGAAAATTAATTCAACCAAAATTTAAAAGTGTTAGGCAATACTTAAAATTTGGAAATTAATTCACAAGTGCTAACCAACGATAAAACTAGAAAGGAATTCTAAGTAAATGCAAATCAATTCACAAATGTTAAATTCAATTAAATGTGCAATGATTAAGTAATGAAAATAACCAAGTTAATTAAATTGTGACTGCAAATGAAAACACAGAAAAATGTGGGAAATACCAAATTGCAAAAAGTATTAATCACACAGAATATAAAAGAAAAAGACCCAATTCAATAAGAAAATGGATAAATGCACCAAAAATACACACTTCTATAAGAAAATGGATAAATGCACAAAACATGAAAAATCACTTCAATGAAAAAAAAAAAAAAAAATTGGCAATGTGTAAAAATGTAAATCTTTCACTCAAACCATTGTAACCATTAGTTATTAGTTCTCTAAACCATCGTAACCAATAGTTATTAGTTTCTTACTAAACCACTGACTATTAGTTATTAGTTTCTTACCAAACCACCGACTATTAGTTATTAGTTGCAACTAATAAAAATATAACACACTTTACCTTCTTGGTATACCAGTTTTCTTTCTTTACTGCAGCTTGTTCCAAAATTCACCACAATTCAAAAATATAGGCGCCGTTAAACACTAATATAATGTTTGTTCAGATTCCACAAAAACACTAAATAATACTAAATAACTCTATGAAATAGCAAATCTGAAATCTAAAACTTACGAGTGACCATTCAGTAAGTATGAAATCGTTATGTTACTTTGAAATCAAAAGTGCCGAGCGATGGAGAGATAGAGAAGAGAGAGAGAGAGAGAGAGAGAGAGAGGAGAGAGAGAGAGGAGATGTAAACACTGAGGATTTAAGCCCGAATGAATTCTTTCAATTCGCACAAGAGCTGGGCAGTGGATCTAGAACAAAACATTTTTGGCAATGAAAAAGATGATGCAATTCTTTCTAGAAGCTTCTAAATAGTGGATTTAACTTTACAGACAATGGTGAAATCTGCACGTGGCACATGGCAAAGATGAACGCATACGAAACGCGTATACATTCATGTACGTACCAGCTCAACAAAAACACCTACCCGATCAAGACAGAAATCAAGCGATAATTAAGATTGGCATGTTTTGATAGCAACAAGGAGTCAGCGAGCTCCTCTAATCTCAAGGCGATGGAAAGTTATTGAAACAATTCTAGCTTTGAACGGACAAAGATAATCTCTCTCTTTCTACATTCTAAGTTATATATTCTTTTACAGTATGTTATGCGAAATCTGAACACACATTTTAAACATCCTATCTCTAAGCTAGCTAGCAGTATAAAATGATATATATATATATAATATATATATATATATATATATATATATATATATATATATATATATATATATATATATATATATATATATATATATATAAGTAACCTCAACAAAGAACACAGAATTGAAACCTTATATCGTTTGCATTTCTGAACTTTGCAACAGATTCCTTCACAACAGTATTTGCAAATGAAATTGTACAAGAATGTTTCATCCATTTTTCGTCAGTAAGCAACACGAAGAAATATTCAAAATCTTGCCCTTACTAATAACTTCTTCTCTGACAGCTAATTCCGTCTTTATTACAGTCTGCTGGAATCTGTAGCATTCCTGACTAGATTATGAAAACAGCCAAAGAGGCCAATGAAGAACTTGGCTGCTGCAAATGGGCGAAGAAATAGCGTCCCTTTGTAGCTAATTTTATTTATAAAGTTAAGTATATCTTAGTTTGACCAGACCACTGAATTGATTATAAGCTCTCCTAGAGCTGTCCCGAAGGTTTACATTTTTATTTACGTGGCTGTATATAGGAACCAATTGGTTACTTTGCGACGGGACCGATAGCTCATTGTGGGATCCGAACCACATTTTATCGAGAAATGAATTTCTAATCACCAGAAATAAATTCCTCTGGTTCCTCACTGTCAGCAGTGGGAAGCTAACTTAGGCTACCGGATTGATAGGCAAGCACGCAACTCACTCGTCCACTGAGGAACTATCTATTTTATAGAGTTTATTATAGGAATATCACGTTGATGACGAACATAGATACTTAGGGAAACAAATCATATTTATGTAGGGATGCAAATATATTTGAAAATATATCTAAACAGATTCCTGAAAGTTCTTTGCTTAGATGTATTTTAAAATGCATTTGTACCTAAAATAACTGGAACTTTATCTTCATTTCAAGCCTCACGCTACTTTGATATTTGTTTAATTTATAGATGCCGTTATTGTGGACTTTCCGACAACCAACAGATAGTTTACCAAGGACAGCTAAATACGCTTGGACTATTCAGACAATGTATGACTAAACTCATCCTCCCATTTAACGATTATGTGAGGCATTCGAAAGTAAGAATCGAAAGAAAATCTCCAGAAGACTCTTTTAATGTTCAGCTTTTATCTGTTAAAAAAGATTATTTCCCAAGCACAATGTTTTGTAAATGTTAGGAAGTAGATCTGGTGCGTAAGTTATTTTGTTGCTGGCTATGTTATCATATGAGTTAATTTGGTATAATCTATTTTAAGATTACTTCTTTTCTTGCAGTAGCTCGTTAGGGCTAAGTTTTATTTGTGCTAGCTATTTGGTCGTGCATACATACATACGTACATACAGACAGACATACATAGAAACTGTTATCAGTCCAAAGGCGCTTAATAGCGTTTTTGCAAAATATATAGACTATGAAAGTCAGGGTAGAAATGCAACATGGGATTTTTGAGCCAACTCATCATTACGAGAGTGAGGCGGTGATGTGGTATTGAAATGAAAGAAAGTAAATTTTCATACAGTTGGGATTGTCTGTTTGCGCAGCATGTGTGGTGAAAGAGGAAGAGGAATGGGATTTTGTGGAAATATGCTGACGGGATAAAAAGGTTAATGCTGTTTGGGGCACATTTTCTCACTTATGCAAATTCTATCGAAATCGATGGCATTGCTCGCAGATACAATCTTCTTATCAAGACTTTGAATTAGTCTATAATGCATTGTTTTTCTTCTTCTGTTATGCTTCTCAGGAATAAGGAAACACGGAATCGGAAGAATTTATTTCTTGTGATAGAAATTCATTTCTCGATGTGGTTCGGATCCCACAATATGCTGTAGGTCCCGTTGCTGAGTAACCAACAGGTACTTTGCCACGTAAAAATATCTCATCACTCGGTCCAGCCCTAGGAGAGCTGTCAATCAGCTCAGTGGTATGGTTAAACTAAGACTTAACTTTTTCAGGAATAAGGAAAAATCATTTGGGATTTATTCCATTCATCTTTCCTTTGTCCAGTCGACGAGCCGTTTCTCCACATCTTTAGATGGATCATGATATTTTGAAATGTTTAGTTTGTGTAGAACGAATGAATGAGTCGATAGATGCGTGAAAAGCGTCTGTAATTCAGAAGTGTTGTGAAAGGGGAATAGCAGTTAGAAAATTCCGTGTCTTCCGTGTCGGAGTAGAAATGTTTCTGGGAAAAGGGCCTTCAAGACTAAGATATTGAAAATAGAGGCGGAGGCCCTATATATATATATATATATATATATATATATATAGATATATATATATATATATATATATATATATATATATAGCATAAATATATTTATATATATATATATATATATATATATATATATATATATATATATATATATATATATATATATATATATATATATATATATATATATATATATATACATATATATATATATATATATATATATATATATATATATATATATATATATATATATATATGTATATATATATTTTATATATATATATATATATATTATATATATATATATATTATATATATTATATATATAGATATATCTATATATACCACATACATACATACATACATACATACATCATACATATGTACATATACATACTATCCAGCGTCGATGTCCTCAAAGATTTAAAAGTCTTCTGGGCAACGAGGAAGGAATAAATTCATGGAAGACCTCCTCCATAAAAACGAATAGTCAGAAGGACATGGTCTTCAAAGTATAGCGATAGCTTTGGGTATCACGAATTCATAACTGATGCTATTCCGAGGAGCCGACGCTGCTGGGGCGAGAGCTCCTTTGAGCTTATAAAAAGTGTGAATAATGAATAATTGAAGACATAAATATGGATGTTAGGTCAAAGGTCACGCGAGGAGGCGTATGTTGGTTCACATCCGTGAGGTGAAACTTGCTGGTGAGTAGCAAAAAAAAATGCGATAAAAAAGTTATTCAATGATTTAATAATTGTTCTTTGTTGGCTTTTTTATTTGATAACCGCTTTTACTTCTTCTTATTCTGCGTCTTCTTCTTCTTCTTCTTCTTTTCTTTTTCTTACTTCTTCTTGACTTCTTCCTTCTTTCTTCTTCCTTTCTTTCTTTCTTCTTCTTCTTATTATTATTATTATTTTTTTGTTTATCAGTCCTCCATTTCGACTGGGTGGTATTTATAGTGTGGGGTTCCGGGTTGCATCCTGCCTCCTTAGGAGTCCATCACTTTTCTTACTATGTGCGCCGTTTCTAGGATCACACTCTTCTGCATGAGTCCTGGAGCTACTTCATTCTTTAGTTTTTTTAGAATCCTTTTCAGGGATCTTGGGATCGTGCCTAGTGTTCCTATGATAATGGGTACAAATTCCACTGGTATATCCCATATCCTTCTTATTTCTATTTTCAGGTCTTGATACTTATCCATTTTTCCCTCTCTTTCTCTCCAACTCTGGTGTCCCATAGTATTGCGACATCAATGAGTGATACTTTCTTCTGGATTTTATCAGTCAAAGTCACGTCTGGTCTATTTGCACGTTTCACCCTATCTGTTCTGATACCATAGTCCCAGAGGATCTTTGCCTGATCGTTTTCTACACTCGTTCAGGTTGGTGCTCGCACCACTTATTACTGCAAGGTAGCTGATGTTTCTTGCACAGGCTCCAGTGGAGGGCTTTTGCCACTCAATCATGCCTCTTTTTGAACTGGTTCTGTGCAAGTGCCGGACATTCGCTTGCTATGTGGTTTATGGTTTCATTTTTCATATCGCACTTCCTACATATGGGAGAGATGTTAGTTCTTCCATCTATCGTTCTTTGAACATATCTGGTTCTTAGGGCCTCATCTTGTGCCGCTTGTTATCATTCCTTCAGATTCCTGCTTGAGCTCTCCCCTCTGTAGCCATTGCCATGTGTCATCGCTGGCTAGTTCTTTAGTCTGTCTCATGTATTGTCCATGCATTGGTTTGTTGTGCCAGTCCTCTGTTCTGTTTGTCAGTCTCCTGGCTCTGTATATTTGTGGGTCCTCGTCTACTTTTATTAGTCCTTCATCCCATGCGCTCTTGAGCCACTCATCTTCACTGGTTTTCAGATATTGCCCAAGTGCTCTGTTCTCGTTGACGCAGTCCTCTATACTTAGTAGTCCTCTCCCTCCTTCCTTTCGTGTTATGAATAGTCTGTCCGTATTTGCCCTTGGGTGTAGTGCTTTGCGTATTGTCATATGTTTCCTAGTGTTCTGGTCTATGCTGCGAAGTTCTGCCTTTGTCCATTGCCACTATTCCTGCGCTGTATCTGATTACTGGCACTGCCCATGTGTGTGGCCTTTTATCATATTTTCCGGCGTTGAGTTTTGACTTGAGTATCGCCTTGAGTCTCCGCATTATTTCTTTCCTGATCGTGTCCGTCATCTCTTGGTGTTTTATATCCCCTCCTTCCATTATTCCCATGTACTTGTATCCTGTCTCATGTATGTGTTTGATGTTGCTCCCATCTGGTAGCTTTATCCCTTCAGTCCTTGTTACTTTGCCCTCTTGTATGTTGATTAGTCACATGTTTCTATTCCAAACTCCATCCTGAGTCCTCAAATACAATCCTTACAGTCTGGATTAGGGTTTCTATTTCCTTGATGCTCTTACCATAAAGCTTGATGTCGTTCATGAATATCAGATGGTTAATTCTGTTGCCTCTTTTAACGAGTTGGTACCCAGCATCCATCTTCTGCAGTACTTCTGTCAACAATCCAGAACCATCTTATTATTATTATTATTATTATTATCCTTATTTTATTATTTTATTATTATTCTAGTTATTATTATTATTATTATTATTATTATTATTATTATTATTATATAATAAATTAAAAAATATGTGCAGATTTATCTTTAAATATATCTACATATACATAAATGTGGATTTGTTTCTCCATTTCAAGACTCGTGCTGATATGAGAATGTTTAATTATTATTTATTATTATTATTATTATTTATTATTATTATTATTATTATTATTATTATTATTATTATTATTATTATTAATTATTTTGATATATTATCATTATTAATTTCATTATGGAGAAAAGAAAACAAAATAAGTAACTGAATATCGTGCTACTTATCGTTACAGGCTCAAATTATTTTGCACTGAATTGGAAAATTTTCTTAAGGAACAAGTAAATGTACACTGGCCTTGTGTGAGAAATGTGATCTTAGTTTCATTATGAAGAAAAGAAAAAAAACTATATCGGGCAACTTACCATTACGATCTCGGATTTTACTGCACTGAATTGGAAAGCCCGTTGCAAACTAACATTTGTTTATGATTGACCCCAAGAATGATAATTATTTAGCATTTCCATCAGATTTAGAAATCGAGTGACGCTTCAACGTCATAATTTCATTTGATACCCCAGTGAAAAGTTTGGGGTTATTTACTGCGAATTTGGCATCAAAAGACAGTCCTGTATTGGATTTGAAACTCCAGTGACATACATTAGCCCTGGATTCAGATTCAAATGACTTTTTAATATTAGCCAATGACAGTTCAGTGTTTGCCTCTGATTTCACACCACAATGGCCTTTGCATTTATAATTTTTCTGAAACTCCTGTGACACCATCTTTTGCACTGGATTTGGACTTGAAATGGCAATGACACGTCAGCATCTGAACTGAATTTGGAACCCCAGTGACACTTCATCATTGGCGTCGCAGTTGAATAATTCAACATTTGCAATTTAAAAATCAAGTGATTCAGGAGAAATCCAGACATATGGACATCAGTTCCTCCGGGTGCTTTTTAAGCTGCTGAAATCGATTAGAATAGTTCTCTCTCTCTCTCTCCTCTCTCTCTCTCTCTCTCTCTCTCTCTCTCTCTCTCTCTCTCTCTCAATATCATATATATATATATATATATTATATATATATATGTATACATATATATATATATATATATATATATATATATATATATATATATATATATATATATATATAATATAATATATATATATATATATATATATATATATATATATATATATATATATATATATATATATATATATATATATATATATATATATATATATATATATATATATATATATATATATATTCCATATCCTGGATAGAGAGAGTTACCCTGCGCGTTGCTTTCTTTGAGTATGCTGAATGCGATGGACAGGCAGCCATGACTGAAATAACCAATGATGAAACTCAAATGCCCTTAAAACAAGAATGTGTTGAAATTGCGACATGATGTTTTTTTTTAATCTGAAAGCAAAAACAAACATTTTTTGTATTAATTATTGTGTTAGTCCACGTAACTTGCCTGAAGGATCTCTGAGAGGGTTTTCGAGCGATGAAAATACTTTAAATGCATTAAACTTTCGTCATTCCTGGCTTCTCTGACCTTTGCTCTTGTAACCTCAGGTTATCCTGTAGGTAAATGTATCCCTCAATCCTCGACCGTCAAACAAAGTTAACAACAGAACGGGTATCTGAAAAAGGTGTCGAATTACTGTATTTTACGTAAAAAACAACATAGCATATAAACCTCCGTTACTCCTTCAGTGTTGCAATCGATTTAGATAACTTCATGTCATTTACTTTTGCTGAATTATTAGGATGATTCGTTCTTTTAAAGCTGGAATGCTGAAGATTTCCAATTATCAGAGATTCACTCACTTCTTTGCAAAGTGTGAGCGAAACATTTGATGAGTTGTGAATGGCTGAATCCAAGTTTTATATGATGAAATTCTAAACATTTAGATCAGTTGAGTTTTTCTCATGACAGATTGAAAAGTGAAGTTCACTTGGTTTCATGTGTTTTTTGGATAAAAATCCTTAATAAATTAATGCAGTAGCGATGAAATTTATACGTTTTCTTTTTTTTAAAGATATAGAGTGTGAAAAGCGATAAAGAAAATCGAACCTTGCAAACCCTAGTGGAACTTAAGGTTAACCTCCAGTATTTGAGATATTTCCTAATCAATTTTGGCTTTTTAATTGCCATCCTACTTTGTTGAAAGCTAATATTATTAGACTCTTTGTATCCATCTAGGGTGATTATTTTCTTAGTATGATTTTGATTAGTTTTCATGGACAGAGGTCATTTTATAAATATAAGGTGACACTTGTTAGGTATGTGCGTCGCGTTGGGTTGGTGATTGTTTTGCCCCCGACATCTTTAATATTTTCTGATTTTCAAGGTCGAAGGGGAATTCACAGAGTAAAGCATTTGCTTATTTCCTTAAAATCTCAGGAAATGCGATAGTTAGAGGTCCTAAGAGGATTTGACGGGTAATTATAAAGTCTGGATGGTTAAACAGCAGATTTCAGGTCAGGTATTTCACCTTAGACAATGTGTTACAATCTCTTTGGGCATTGTTCCAAAGTGCAAATATATTTAGTCACCTCTGTTATCTTTTATCATTATTTGTCATGTCTCATGAATTCAGTAATTTTTGATAAGTCATAAACTATTCTGCAATAACTTTATTTAAGTGACATTGTAATTTATATTTGACAAAGATAACTTGGTATAAATAAATTAAATATTTATTATTCAGTGGTGGCTAAAACTTACTCTCGTAGTATTGGAAAACGATCAAAAGTCTCATTAGAAGATGAGCACTTTTCTTTGAATAGCAATACGAGGAATTTTGTGTTTTCAAAGTCATGGAACCTTCGCTTAATTTTATTTATCAATTCATGCACTATGAAACGAAAATTTAGATATTCATTCCATTTTCGTAACTCGGCTTGTTTGTATTTGTTTAAAACCTTGGAATGATGGATATTTATATCTTAAAATTTCATGTCAACTAAATAGTAACTTAGGTAATTCACAAACACCAGAAATCTTGGGAAAGATATTTTGTGTAAATATGTATATACTAATAGTGGTAAGTCACCAGATACGATTTTATCCTAACCGTAAAATCACATGTCAATTCCAATAAGATGACTGTAGCCTCTTATTAAGGAGTACACATCTGTAGGTTAAAACATGTGTGAATAAGCTCTGACAGGGAACCTTTTCAGCCGAGTTCTGCTTTGGATGGAAATGCTGCTGGAAACGGAATGACTCCCATTCCGCTCTTCGCCATAAAGCAGTTACGGAAGTGGAGTGGTTTTATGAAGGGTCAGCTCCTGTCATTCACAGTGAGTTATGAAAGCGATTCGGTTTGATTTTGCTGAATATGGTGTCGATGTTGATGCTTTCATTCGCTTGCTTTCTCTATCAGCACTCGGGCCTCACTCTGGCCCATTACCTCGTGCGTAGCCCAACAGTTTTGTGATAATGTTGTTATTGTGCCAGTGACAATGTAATGAATAAAAGAAAAATCTGAATGTGAAAATACTTTTGAAAAGTTCTCATTCAGGAAATCGATAATCCTGCCCAGATGGAACTGTTCAGTGGCTTTTTCTTTCCTTCCGCTGACAAGTTTCGGAATTCTCATCATGCTTCGTGTTTTCCAGAAGAATAAGGTCTCTTTGTACGGGGCATGACGACTACCACTTGTATCGTGGATAACGCTTCCCTCCTTTCTTTCGTTTGCTTATTTTCTTCTGCCCAAGACAAGAAAAAAATCGTAGAGTCCCTGCCGCTGGATACAGAGAGAGAGAGAGAGAGAGAGAGAGAGAGAGAGAGAGAGAGAGAGAGAGAGAGACTTTATAGCAAAGATTCATCTATCCTGGAAGTTTTAAGTTTGTATTAACTTCAAGTCTCGTCAGATAGACAGAATGAAGAGAAATGAACGAATAAAGAGCTTGTCCATGAAATCATCGGGACGATCCAGACAGCACTTCATAACGATTTGCATACGAAACGAACCTCTGGATCCATTTGCAAATGATTTCTTGCTTTGCGCTGATAATGGGAGATACTTTCTTTATTTTATTTTTGCAGTGTAACGATAATGTGGGAAATATCTATTTAACGTTTTCGTAGATGTATAAGTAGTTTCTTTCTCTAGCTTTAGATGGAATTAATTTATTTAAAAGTATTTTTTGAAAATCTTATTCGTGTAATGTATTTGTCGGGAGTTTGTGTCTAGGATAATGCACCTCATTAAATTCATGGTAAAATCGAGATAAATTTCCATCCACCTTCCACACATCGCATTTATTCAGGCGGCGTCCGTTGGGTCTAAGCCATTTTTTTCCCATAATTTCAGCCGGAAATCGAGAATTGTCGACGGCGGATAATAAAGAGCATCATTTCGATGAAAAATGTCAGGGTACATCACTTAACTTTGTTAAGTGATCTCTGCTGCAATCAGAAATTGCAAAATCGTCGGACATCGAAAAAAATTTCGTGAATTTTTTTTCTTTTTCTTTTTATTTTTAGGAGAGTTCAATTGAGCCTCCCTGACTCTCCTGCAGGACTTTGCAATTTGAATTGCTGTTGAATTTATTCATTAGGGTGTGACAAGTTATTGCAATCCCGGTTTTGAGTGTATACATTACCGCGCTGTGCAGTTTGTTTATTTGTTTGTTTTGAGGAAATCCTTAAGGTATTGTATTTCTAAGTTTGCAAATATTCTTAAGATTATTGTAAGATGTCATTACTAGCTTTGAGTTCATTTGTTAAGGTATTATGAGCTCTCTTAATAATACCTTCTAAGTTTATTTTTCAAAGTATTGTAAGAAATATTTATCATTAATGTTAATTTTTACATTCAGACGACTTCAGTAACATAATATGAACCAGTAGAGACATCACAGCACCACATCAAGAAATGATCTTCATACTTATTTAGGCTCTTACGATTATTACCATCAACACTTTCTTTCTGCAACAACCACTCGCACCAAACTCTTCCATGCCATTCTGGTTTGCGCTATCATCAGGCCAATTCTCAACAAACTCTTTATCACTTCTGGAAAGCTCTTGCAATGCAAGTCAACTTAAGTGGTAAAGGTGTATGTAATTTTATTCTGTTTTGAAACGCAACACACCTCGAACATTACTGTGCGATGCATAAATTCTCCTGCTATATATATTTCATTTATCAAGTGGCAGCGATGTGTCACGGCATTTCAAGCAGAATCATTGAAAGCTGAAACGACGGCAGTTCTGGATTAGCTTCAGAACTAAAAGCGGTGTTTCATTTGCACTGATAGGAACTGGGAAAAGTTTTGCTGGAGAATGAGGAAGGTGAATTTTTATATCTTTGCCAAGAATGCTTCGTTTCAAAATTTGTACTCTGCGTCAGAGTCAACAAATGGTAATTCAATAAAGGTTTTACTTTATGCGTCAAAGTCAACAAATGGTAATTCAATAAAGTTTTCGCTGTAAAGAATAAAGCTCCAGGTATCAGGAAAGGACAGACGTTTTCTAGAGTTGTGTGACAGTGAGCATGACAAAAAGTATTCGCAACTTAGTTTAGGGTGTCCCTTTTCGTGAAGCTTACCCTGGGCCAAATTTGAGAGGCAACTGACAATCATACTTTTATCATTCGGTAAAATAAAATTCCTATTATCATTACTATGGTCATTTTTACACTTACTTTACAACATTTCCGCCAAAAACCCAAAACTGAGGTTTGGGTTTTGAAACATCCGCTTATGAAGCTCTAGTCTTACTTCATTAGGTGAGCTGGAGTTCGATTCTTGGGCATTCCATTGAGTTTGTTGTGAGAGATGTATATTTCTGGTGATGGAAGTTCACTCTCGACGTGGTTCGGAAGTCACGTAAAGCCGTTGGTCCCGTTGCTGAATAACCTCTGGTTCCATGCAACGTTAAAAACGCCATACAATTGAACAAAAACACAAATGCTTCATAAGGTGAGATTACTTTGACCATCATACGTGTTTTACAAAATTCCGTCATGAAACTTTTTAGGGGAACTCCAGTCCTCATTAATAAATGGAATTTAGTTAAATATTTATGATGTTTGTAATCGAAGCTTTTTACAATTTTTACCAAATTTCTGCCTGGGGACAGAAGTCAGAAATTTTTAACGAAAATTAGGTGCTTCCAGAAGAATGTAAAGATTCCAACCAAATCCTCAGCATCAGCATCATCATCCTAGTTTTTTTAGACGCACCCTTTACCAAGGTGTATCTTTTTACATCTTGCCTTGTACGACCCTCATTCAGTCCATTAGCAGTTTCAGTTTTTTCTCGTAAACTTTTTCTTTAGTAACTAGGTCTTGTCATCATTACTCCAAATATGTATCTGAAGACACCGAACTATTGAATATGACCGGCAGAATCTGTGTAAAACAGCATATAAAGAATTAAGAACCTTAATACGTAACTAAGGTGACGATTGTCCATATTTCAGATCTACTGAAGATAAAAAAAAGTATCTTAATTCAACAGATGTACTAATAAGCAGAAATATATCTTTATTTGCATTGAAATTGAAATACGTTACGCACTAACTTCAGTATTTGAGCTTCATCTATAAAGATTACTTTTGCTCAGTTCCTTTGAGATTTCAAGGTTTTTGTTTAGAGAAGCAATTTAAAAATCGTAGAAAATAGAGATGTTAAGAAATCTCTGGGAAAACTACGATGTTCAGAATCGGTGAATGTGACCAAACGATTCTTCAGATTTAGTTCTCTCTATCAGGGACTTGTATCTCTAGAATGTCCATCGTCCAGTATTTTTTCTCCCAAATAGGGTAGTGTCACCTTCCTGTTTAGATTAGTCCTTCAAATGAAGTTAACTCGAACGAAGACCATTTTGGATAAATTGAACTTTCTGTGCTCCCTGTAGTAGTTGCATTTATACGTTCTTACCGCAAGAAAAAAAGATCTTTAAATTTTACTCATAGTAACAGATGCTCAATTTCTATTTTGGGAAGTTAAAGTCTTGAGACGGGTTCCTAAATAACCATTGTCTCCAAAATGCAGTTTGTGAGAGAGAGAGAGAGAGAGAGAGAGAGAGAGAGAGAGAGAGAGAGAGATTTTAAGGGTTGGAATCAAAACAGTATTAAGTGACTGAATTTACATGCCGAGTTATGATGGAGTTGACGTCGAAACAGAAGACATGAACCTTTAAAATTCTGAGGTGATGGAGTGGAGATAACGACGATAGTCAACACAAGAATGAGATCTAATTTGCTTCTGTGATAGATGCCAGCAATTCGTCAAAAATGATTGGTCATTAGAACCCTCTTCCGCTCACCCACTTCTCCCGTTTTTCACACATTTTTTTACACAAGAGAGACACCCGTGACGTATCATCATGGCCGTCGAGGGGGGCGTTGATGAAACATTTTGAAAAAACCCTCGTATTCTAAATATGTTTTGCGTGATAAATGCACCGCGCGAGGTATAAAATTGTTTTGTCTATTATGCAGTGATTACTTGTCGGGATCCGAAATGAATGCATCCATCTTGCCAGGCAGGAAATAATGCTCTTGTTAATTTGGTTAAATAGATTGGCATGTAGAGCCTCTGCTTTACCGTGAAGTACAAAACTTTCCCCAATTATTAACGCGAATGGTGCTGACTAGCAATTATGAATTCTCGATAACACTCGATAACATACCAGGTTTTTAATTTGTGATAGTGTGATATGCTTTATGTTGAATCTGTTCGTCATATACACCAGTTCTGTCTACTGAAAAAGCAGCCATGCCCTTCTTAACGCTTTCTTTTGCTTAAAATATTATAAAATATAAATAAAGCATTTCTCCTTCCCCTTGGGATTCGAACAAACACTGGTTAAGACTGAGATTAGTGCATCAACACTAGAGGAAAAAATAATTCCAGTCTTAGTTTCGAAACATCTGTGTGATCGAACCTCAACTGGGATGGAGAATTCCGTCTTCCATATTTCGCATTGTGTGTAGTATAATACAGGAGTTCGTGAGACCTTAGACACAACAAATAAGCTACAGAATGAGATTGCGCCCTTCACGGAATCCTCTCTTAATTTGTTTTTCTGTATGGGAGAGGAATATTCAATATTTTTGTTATGACTACAAACTAGAATAATAAAAAGAATTATATTGCCCTGTGGCGTTATATGAACACTTGAAAACACAGAGGAACATAAAGTACACAATATTGTGCAGAACAAAAAGATAAGAAAATGCAACATAATAATAATGATGATACGCTGTACCTGTTTTTAAAGTAAGGTCTCAGTTTTTGACGAACTGTCGATCTACACGATAATATACACAAGATATTGACCACGAATTTTTATTTTTATATTTTAAATCATTCTGATTGAAAGCAAAGCTAGTTATTTAATTATTGTATTTATGATTCACTTTCATATATGTTTTTGTATCCCAAATATTTATCTATGATCTAGATTTTTATGAATAATTTCCGATGGTGAGATTGATTGAAAAAAAAAAAAAAACTATTTAATTGGCATTTTTCATTATGGGCTGTCAGTTTTATAACTGGCGTTTTGTCCAGGTTTGTCTGTCATTTCATTTGCATTCTCATTTCGTTTTCTAGTAAACTGGCTTTGTAGTAAACTAATACTGTTGTTTGAACAATATGGATTTTTTTGTAGTTGCATGACATATTTTTTAGCTTGTTTTGTTTTTTTCTGTTTTATATTTTTGGGATGTAGGAATGATATGCTGTTGAAGGTTACTTGATATATTAATGTTTGTTTTTATTTTGTGGATTAATAATATTAAATAATAATAATAATAATAATAATAATAATAATAATAATATAATAATAATAATAATAAACTAATAATAATAATGCCCATTATTTCATTGACCTCACTTGTTTTCTCCCTTAATTTCTTGGTGTTGTAGGCTTTCATGGAGGGATCTTTGTTCTCTCTGTATCTGGCTCCATCCATTGTCTAATCTTTTCTACCCATTCCGTCTTCTCTGTTACTTCGTCGGTGTTTCTTTCGTGTATCGTTGTTTTTGATACCTCATCCTCCCTGTCGTCTTCTGTGGCATCGTCTTTCAGTTCGTCTTCGTGTAATTCGTTGTCGTGTGACATTTCCCTTTCCAGTTCTTCTCTTTCTGTTGGGGAGAGCCAGTTCTTTTTTTCTTTATGTTCCTTACTTGGTCTGCCAGCCTCTGCTCTGTTTGGGGGGTGTTATTCCTCTCATTCCAGATGTTGACCAATCTTCTTCTATATCCTCTCTCCGTCGGGTTGCTTCTGATGTAGTATCTCCATATTTCCTTATTTTTTCTTCTCTTGTCCATTTCTTCCTTTTTGCTTCTGTAGCTCCAATCTCAGGCTGTTGATTACTGTCGTTGTGGTGATCAGTTGCTGGATGACGGACCTCCAAGTACCTGACCGTCTTCCCCTTCAATTGGGTTGAATACCTGGTTGCCGGACGAAGCTCCTCTGTTGCCAGAGGTTCCATTTACGTCGTTGTCGTTTATTCCTTCATTTCTTTCCATCATTGCTGAGTTTTGCTATTTAAAACCCAATAGCTGGACCCTACCCCATCAGGGATAGGTACTCATTTACAGCTGAGTAGAACTGAGGAAATTATGGTAAAGATCCTTTCCCAAGGAATCAACGCCGAGGAGAGCGGTCACCATCCACGACTGACCAGCCCAATGTTGCTTAACTTGACTTAAGTCTATTGACGACCTAACCACTCCTCCACGGCGCCAATGAAATAATGGGCATATACACACCATCAGTATCACAGAAAACAAACAAATAACTTGGTATATGCAGGAGCAAGATTAGTAGCAGAACTGATGGGGATTCGAACACCAACACTACCAGCACAACCAACCCAACAGAAACCAAAACAGCAACCTCCTTGGAAAAGGCGCCTGGAAAAGCAAATCATGGTGATGAGATCTGACTTGAGTAAACTGAAAGAGATGGCAGAAAAAAGGCTAAGAAGCCAAGAAAACCAGGAAGGAACTCCAACAAGAAATACTAAGTACAAGAGAGGGGACTCTAAACAACACAATAGAGATAAAAGGCAAAACGAGACTTAAGGCCAAAGCACATAAGATCCAACGGTACATGAACAGGAATAAGGGATACCAACAAAACAAACTATTCGGAACCACCAAAAAAGACTATACAGCCAACTAAGAGATGAAGACAACGACCCAGAAATTCCTGAAGCCAAACCAAGTAAGAGACTCTGGGAAAAACATATGGAGCAATCCGGTATCACACAACAAACATGTAACATGGCTACCAGGAAGTCAAGGAAGAAGAAACAGGGAGAATAAAACAAAGATTCACAGACATCACGACAGACACCCCGTCAGACACCAACTAAAGAAAATGCCAAACTGGAAAGCCCCAGGTCCGATGAAGTCCATGGATACTGGCTCAAAAACTTCAAGGCCCTACACCCACGAATAGCAAAACAACTCCAGCATTGTATCTCAAATCACCAAGCACCCAAATGGATGACCACGGAAGAACATCCTTAGTACAAAAAGACAAGAGTAAGGGAAATATAGCCAGTAACTACAGGCCTATCACCTGCCTACCAATAATGTGGGAAGTTACTAACAGGTATCATCAGTGAAAGGCTATACAACTACCTAGAGGAGACAAACACCATCCCCCACCAACAGAAAGGCTGCAGAAGGAAGTGTAGGGCACAAAACGACCAGCTCCTGATAGACAAAATGATAATGAAGAACAGTAGGAGAAGGAAAACCAACCTAAGCATGGCATGGATAGACTATAAGAAAGCCTTCGACATGATACCACGCACATGGCTAATAGAATGCCTGAAAAATATATGGGGCAGAGGAAAACAACCATCAGCTTCCTCAAAAATACAATGCGCAACAGGAATACAGTACTTACAAGCTCTGGAATAAGACTAGCAGAGGTTAATATCAGGAGAGGGATCTTCCAGGGCGACTCACTGTCCCCCACTACTCTTCGTTGTAGCCATGATCCCCATGACAAAAGTACTACAGAAGATGATGCCGGGTACCAACTCAGAAAAGAGGCAACAGAATCAACCATCTGAGTTCATGGACGACATCAAGCTGTATGGTAAGAGCATCAAGGAAATAGATACCCTAATCCAGACTGTAAGGATTGTATCTGGGGACATGAGAATGGAGTTTGGAATAGAAAAATGCGCCTTAGTCAACATACAAAGGGCAAAGTAACGAGAACTGAAGGATAAAGCTACCAGATGTGAGCAACATCAAACACATAGATGAGACGGGATACAAATACCTGGGAATAAATGGAAGGAGGGGATATAAAACACCAAGAGATGAAGGACACGATCAGGAAAGAATATATGCAGAGATCAAGGCGATATCAAGTCAAAACTCAACGCCGGAAATATGATAAAAGCCATAAAACACATGGGCAGTGCCAGTAATCAGATACAGCGCAGAAATAGTGGAATGGACGAAGGCAGAACTCCGCAGCATAGATCAGAAAACCAGGAAAAACATATGACAATACACAAGCACTACACCCAAGAGCAAATACGGACAGACTACATAACACGAAAGGAAGGAGGGAGAGGACTACTAAGTATAGAGGACTGCGTCAACATCGAGAACAGAGCACTGGGCAATATCTGAAAACCAGTGAAGATGAGTGGCTAAAGAGTGCATGGGAAGATGGACTAATAAAAGTAGACGAAGACCCAGAAATATACAGAGACAGGAGAAAGAACAGACAAAACAGAGGACTGGCACAACAAACCAATGCAGGACAATACATGAGACGAGACTAAAGAACTAGCCAGTGATGACAATTGTCCAATGGCTACAGAGGGGAGAGCTAAAGAAGGAAACTGAAGGAATGATACCAGCGGCACAAAGATCAGGCCCTAAGAACCAGATATGTTCAAAGAACGATAGACGGAAATAACATCTCTCCCATATGTAGGAAGTGCAATACGAAAAATGAAACCATAAACCACATAGCAAGTGAATGCCCGGCTCTTGCACAGAACCAGTACAAAAAGAGGCATGATTCAGTGGCAAAAGCCCTCCACTCTAGCCTGTGCAAGAAACATCAGCTACCTTGCAGTAATAAGTGGTACGAGCACCAAACCTGAGGGAGTGATAGAAACGATCAGGCAAAGATCCTCTGGGACTATGGTATCAGAACGGATAGGGTGATACGTGCAAACAGACCAGACATGACGTTGATTAACAAAGTCAGAAGAAAGTATCACTCATTGATGTCGCAATACCATGGGACACCAGAGTTGAAGAGAAGAGAGGGAAAAAAAATGATAAGTATCAAGATCTGAAAATAGAAACAAGAAGGATATGGGATATGCCAGTGGAAATCGTACCCATAATCATAGGAGCACTAGGCACGATCCCAAGATCCCTGAAAGGAATCTAGAAAAACTAGAGGCTGAAGTAGCTCCAGGACTCATGCAGAAGAGTGTGATCCTAGAAATGGCACACATAGTAAGAAAAGTGATGGACTCCCAAGGAGGCAGGATGCAACCCGGAACACCACACTATAAATACCACCCAGTCGAATTGGGAGGACTGTGATAGAGAAAAAAAAAAATAAATAAATAAAAAAAAATAATAATAATAATAATAGATGCGATAATAATATGGCGCCGTGGCAGAGTGGGTTAGGCCGTCAATTGACTGGTTAAGCAACATTGGGGCCGGTCAGTCGTTGGATGGGTGACCGCTCTCCTCGGCGTTGATTCCCTGGGAAAGGATCTTTACCATAATTTCCTCAGTCTACTCAGCTGTAAATGAGTACCTATCCTGATGGGGTAGGTCCAACTATGGGTAAATAGCAAAAGTCAGCAATGATGAAAGAAATGAAGGATTAAACGACAACGACGTAAATGGAAACTCTGGCAACAGAGGAGCTTCGTCCAACAGCCAGGTATTCAGCCCAATTGAAGGGAGACGGTCAGGTACTTGGAGGTCGTCATCAGCAACTGACCACCACAACGACAGTAACCAACATCCAGAGACTGGAGTTACAGAAGCAGAGGAAGAAATGGACAAAAGAAGAAAATAAGGAAATATGGAGAAAAAGAAAAGAACTGGATCTCGCCAACAGAAAGAGATTGGAATGGAAAGGGAAATGACACAGGGCAACGAATTACAAGAAGACGAACTGACAGACGATGCCACAGAAGACAACAGGGATGATGAGGTATCAAACAACGACATACAAAGAAACACCGACGAAGTAACAGACAGGACGGAATGGGTAGAAAAGATCAGACAATGGGTGAAGCCAGATACAGAGAAAACAAAGATCCCCTCCATGAATGCCTACAACACCAAGAAATTAAGGAGAAAACAAGTGAGGTCAATGACGACTATTGCACACCATCAATATCACAGAAACAAATAACTTAACATATGCAGGAGCAAGAACTGATGGGGATACGAACACCAACACCACCAGCACAACCAACCCAACAGAAACCAAAACAGTAACCACCTTGAAAAGGCGCCTTGAAAAGCAAATCATGGTGATGAGATCTCACTTGAGTAACTGAAAGAGATGAGAGAAAAAAGGCTAAGAAGCAAGAAAACAAGGGAGGAACTCAACGAGAAATACAAAGTACAAGAGGGGGGAGGGGACTAAACAACACAATAGAAGATTTAAAACAGAGGCTTAAGGCCAAAGCACATAAGATCCAACGGTACATGAACAGGAATAAGGGATACCAACATAACAAACTATTCGGAACCAACCAGAAAAGACTTATACAGCCAATTGAGAGGGGAAGAAAACACCAAGAAATTCCTGAAGCCAAACAAGTAAAAGACTGGGAAAACACCTGGAGCAATCCGGTATACACAACAAACATGCAACAGGCTCCAGGAAGTCAAGGAAGAAGAAACAGGGAGATAAAACAAAGATTCAGTGACAGACAGACACAATCAGACACCAACTAAAGAAATGCCCAACTGGAAAGCCCCAGGTCCCGATGAAGTCCATGGATACTGGCTCAAAAACTTCAAGGCCCTACACACGAATAGCAGAACAACTCCAGCATTGTATCACAAATCACTATGACCCAAATGGATGACCACAGGAAGAACATCTTGGTACAAAAAGACAAGAGTAAGTGAAATATAGCCAGTAACTACAGGCCTATCACCTGCCTACCAATAATGTGGAAGTTACTAACAGTATCATCAGCAAAAGGCTATACAACTACCTAGAGGATACACACCATCTCCCACCAACAGAAAGGCTGCAGAAGGAAGTGTAGGGGCACAAAAGACCAGCTCCTGATAGACAAAATGGCAATGAAGAACAGTAAGAGAAGGAAAACCAACCTAAGCATGTCATGGCTAAGACTATAAGGAAGCCTTCGACATGGTACCACACACATGGCTAATAGAATACCTGAAAATATATGGAGCAGAGGAAAACCCCATCAACTTCCTCAAAAATACAATGCACAACTGGCAGAGGTTAATTATCAGGAGAGGGATCTTCCAGGGCGACTCATTGTCCCCACTACTCTTTGTGATAGCCATGATTCCCATGACAAAATTACTGCAGAAGATGGATGCTGGTACCAGCTCAAGAAAAGAGGTAACAGAATTAACCATCTGATGTTCATGGACGACATCAAGCTGTATGGTAAGAGTATCAGGAAATAGATACCCTAATCCAGACTGTAAGGATTGTATCTGGGGACATCAGGATGGAGTTTGGAATAGAAACATGTGGACTTAGTCAACATACAAGAGGGCAAAGTACAAGACTGAAGGGATAAAGCTACCAGATGGGAACAACATCAAACACATAGATGAGACGGGATACAAATACCTTGGAATAATGGAAGAGGGGCATATAAAACATCAGGAGATGAAGGGCATGAACAGGAAAAAATATATTAGAGACTCAGGCGATACTCAAGTCAAAACTCAACGCCGGAAATATGATAAAAGCCATAAACACATGGGCAATGCCAGTAATCAGATACAGTGCAGGAATAGTGGAATGGACGAAGGTAGAACTTCGCAGCATAGACCAGAAAAACGAGAAAACATATGACAATACACAAAGCACTACACCCAAGAGCAAATATGGACAGACTATACATAACTCGAAAGGAAGGAGGGAGAGGACTACTAGCATAGAGGACCAGTGAAGACGAGTGGCTCAATAGTGCGTGGGTAGAAGGACTGATAAAAGTAGACGAAGACCCAGAAATATACAGAGTCAGGAGAAAGACAAGCAGAACAGAGGACTGGCCATAACAAACCTATCACGGAAAATACATGAGACAGACTAAAGAACTAGCCAGCGATGACACGTGGCAATGGCTACTGAGGGGAGAGGTCAAGAAGGAAAACTGAAGGAATAACAGCGGCACAAGTCAGGCCCTAAGAACCAGATAAGTCCAAAGAACAATAGATTGAAATAACATCTCTCCCATATGTTGGAAGTGCAATATGAAAATGAAACCATAAACCACATAGCAAGCGAATGTCCGGCACTTGCACAGAACCAGTACAAAAAGAGGCATGATCCAGTAGCAAAAGCCCTTCCACTGGAGCCTGTGGCAAGAAACACCAGCTACCTTGCAGTAATAAGTGGTACGAACACCAACCTGAGGGAGTAATAGAAAACGATCAGGCAAAGATGCAAATAGACCAGACTGACACCAAGTTGAAGAGAAAGAAAGGGAAAAAAATTGGATAAGTATCAAGGCCTAAAAATAGAAATGAGAAGGACATGGGATATGCCAGTGAAATGGAAATTGTAACCATAATCATATGAACACTAGTCACGATCCCAAGATCCCCGAAAAGGAATCTGGAAAAACTAGAGGCTGAAGTAGCTCCAGGACTTATGCAGAAGAGTGTGATCCTAGAAACGGCGCACATAGTAAGAAAAGTGATGGACTCCTAAGGAGGCAGGATGCAACCCGGAACCCCACACTATACATACCACCCAGTCGAATTGGAGGGCTGTGATAGAGCAAAAAAAAAAAAAAAAAAAAAATTTAAAAAAAAAAAAAAAATTATAATAATGGAAAAAATTAAATCCAATAGACATACTATTGTGGATTTACTTTTCCATTTTATGACTCATGTGATTTATAGTTTTCATTTAATAATAATAATAATAATTAATAAAATAATAATAATAATAATAATAATATTAATTTTAATAGATGGTGGGTATTTCTGTTTGTTGGTATCTTGTAAGAAAATAAACTGTTTTGTCTTCGTAAAATACTTTTACAACGAAAAGCAAAAGATTTATGGTTCCATTTACTCGTAATCCCTCGACAGTATTTCTCTGATTTCTATCATCTTTCAACAGTTTGTCTGAGGTTTCTATATAAAACAGAAACTAAAAGTAGCAAGAATACCTGTTGTGGTACTGACATGTGGTAACGTGTCTTCCTTGTATTTCCTTTTTTTTTATTCTTTTGATTTTTTTAAACCTAGGATATGTTACCTTTTTTAGGTTTATTGAATAAGGAGATTATTTATTTGGAGATCATGTGATCTACGTTTTCCTGAACTCTCACAAGAACAAAGTAGAATTTGTAACTTATAATTTCCAGTCTTCAGCATTTTTGCTTTTTAAGCAGATGTCGCTGGGATGGACACTGACCTATTATAGTTCCATAAAGAAATGATGGAGAATAAATAAAATTACCTGGCTTAACTCCTGAAAGGAACTTGAAAAGGATGAAGGAACACTTCCTCCGTATAATTTTGCCTTTCCAGCAAGTCTCCATCACATCTTGAGAGGTGCCCTACCACCTCCTTTACCCGGCCAACCACAAAGACTCCACATCCCCCCTCCCCCTTAACATCTCAACGATGATGACAAACGTGAGTTAATTTCCTAGAGGATTGCCGAGTTATAACACTCCAGGAAGAAGCCCTTCATGGCTTCTCGTGGCTACAATTTTACAACGTCATATTCAGATGTGAGGGGTTGAAAGCCTTCGCTAATTATGAGACTGTCGTTGAAATTACGAAGAGTCGGCTTATTGAGCTTTCATCAGGAGACGCTGGTGAAAGTCGCGAGGTTAGAGGAGACGTTGAGCGAAAAATACATGCTGTAACTCTTTGAAATGTAAATGGATCTCTCTCTCTCTCTCTCTCTCTCTCTCTCTCTCTCTGTCCTATAGTATAGTGTTTTTTTTTAAATGGAGTCATTTCTATATATATTTGACTTTCTTGTGTTAGAAATGATTAGGAATTATCATAATGACATTTACCATCTCAAGATTTAAAATAACGTACCCTGAACTTAACAACAATTACTGATTTTTTTCAGCTTAAGAAAAGGATAGTGCTTTGAAATATCTCTTTTTTAAATGTATTATATTCATTCCTCGTTAATACGAACACCCCATCTCATGCATCCAGCTGCATTGCAATAAATGTAAAACTTCTTATTCCAATTGAAAGATCTAAAACCACTTATGCTTAAATCCGATTTGTAATGAATGTAAAATATTTCCGCCCTAAAAGGAATAATCCCTTCCGTGCTTCCATTTTTATCCCGGGAAATGTAGAACATCTTCCTATTAAAACGGATGGTACTTTTTATTCTTATGTACATTTCAATAAATGTAATATATCATCTTAGCATTGAAAAAAGGATAATCCTCATATAATGGAATCCGCATACGAGTCAGTATTAAAGAACAGGTGAATATGTTTCAATTCTTAGTCAATGTCTCGACTTCTCTTTATCTTCAAAGTTTATGAGTAAGATTTCCACGGAAATACACGAAAGATCGAAGAGGAAAATAAGACGAAAGCTTTCTCCTCTCAGAACTTCGACCTGGAGTCGATAAGAGAAATGCGTTCGGCGGTGTGTATCCCGATACAAATCCAGTAGCCTACTTATCAGTCCATTGAAAAAATTTCGTAGATCATTTCGAAATATACTCATTAAGCAATGCAGTGCCTCAGTGATCGGTGGCCGAGAGTTCGACTCTCGGGCATCCCATTGAGGGGTTAGACGTGTTTATTTCTGGTGATAGAAGTTCACTCTCGACGTACTTCGGAAGTCACGTAAAGCCGTTGGTCGAATTGCTGAATAACCACAGGTTCTATGCAACGTAAAAACACCATACAAACAAAATTAAAGCAATGCAAATGTTATTCATCTGATGACAAAAAATGACGGCTAAAGTATAATTTTCATTTATTAACGATGCTAACACTCCTAGACATGCCAATTGAGTTAAGTATGTCTTAGTTTAACCAGACCACTGAGCTGATTAACAGCTCACGTAGGGCTGGCCCGAAGGATTAGATATTTTTACGTGGCTAGGAACCAATTGGTTACCTAGCAACAGGACCTACGCCTTATTGTGGGATCCGAACCACATTCAGTCGAGAAATTAATTTCTAATCACCGGAAACAAATTCCTCTGATTCCACGTCGGCAGAGCCGGGAATCGAACTCGGGTCTACCGAATTGGTAGGCGAGCACGTTAACCATTCGCCTAAGGAAGAACTTATTACGAAAGAATAAATTTTTTGCTTTTTCCGTATTCCTGATTGAGAGAACATTCATTAACCAGTTGATTAAAATATCGTTAATCTGAGTATGCCAGAGAAAGCATACAAATACTATCAAACAATGCCAGGATTAATCTTTACATGCCGAAGTACCACACTGATAACATTTTCCACTCTTATTAACGTTGTATCTAAACCTTGTATAGATAAACGAGAGAAACTGAGAGTACTTCCTGACCTCCTAATACAAACATCCCTTTGTAGTCGTAAACCGTCGAGAGGCACCTGGCTGAGATTATGTCTGGAAATCCTCTTCCAGGATTTTATGGAGTTGATCCTGGACTGCCAATTGAACGCGTTTTTTATTGACATATTCTTGGGCAGGGAGATCGGATGATGTTGGAGACACACATAAACACGGCATACATGTCATTAGTGACATGACTGAATCGGTTCGCGTGTTTGTAAGGAAATAAAGTATCATTATGAGTCTCCTACAACAGCTACTCCTGCTGGTTTATGAAGAAGATTTCGCCATGTTAACTCCGGAACTGACCTGCGTTTTTTTTTTTTTTTTTTTTTTTTTTTTTGGGAGAGAGAGAGAGAGAGAGAGAGAGAGAGAGAGAGAGAGAGAGAGAGAATGTTAAAATAAGGCTTCGGAAACTCCGATATCTTACTCATCCGATACTGTGATTTGGAAAATAATATTTCATATTTTTAACGAATATTTGACGAGAGAGCTTAATCTTAATGCAAGTGTATTATTTTTGTCATAGCGATGAAATTTAGCGATAGAAATTCAGTATTTGTTTATTCTGGTGCACTTTGTTTATTGAGTTCAGGTTTACTCCCCTTTTATGTGCATTATACGCCACGTCATGTTTAAATGTGTAAAGCTTCAGCCGTATTTGACATCAGAAAACAGAGAATGCTTAATAATACTGAGATATACCTCAATGATTTTATAGATTTTTTCTTTCTTACAGAAATTAATTTTCTAACAATTTTTTTACTATGCGAGATTTTTTCGTTAAAAACGCTTTAATTGTAACTGTCTCTTTATCAAGTTATTTATTTCAAGTAGAGACGAGCTGCGAAGGATGGACATCTGTTTATTGGGACGCGCGTGTCATTTATTTTTCTTCTTCGTAAACACTTCACGAATCTATCTTTGTATTTGTTTGTCTATCAGTTTGCTTGTGGGTGTCGTTTATTTTTGCGGTTAATCTTCAGTTTTTTTTATATTGTTTTTCGTATGTGTGTTCTAATAAATACATATGCCAAGTATATTTATAAATGAAACAAAAAGCATATGGCAAACTAAATCTATTGCAAGCATAACTAAATTGCATAATTTACGTCCCCGCAGTGCCAACGTGAAATCAGAGGAATTTATTTCTGGTGATATAAATTCATTTCTCGATGTGGTTCAGATCTCACAATAATCTGTTGGTCCCGTTGCCAAGAAACCAATTGGTTCAAAGCCACGCAAAAATATCTAATCCTTTGGGCCAGCCCTAGGAGAGCTGCCATCAGCTCAGTGGTCTGGTAAAACTTAGATATACTTTATATGTATACTTTACGGAGAGGGGAGATAGCTTTGAGTGTGCACGTGTAGGTTGTTTTTGTCTTATGGAAATAATTTTTAATAACTTCACTCTATCTATCTATCTATCTGTCTCTTAAAAGTATACTTGAATTATACTCACGAAAGGAAGCGGTATCTTTGTAAGCGTACGCGTTTAATTTAATTTAATTCTTTGCAAATATCGTCACACGTTATGCTATATTCATTTGTCTGTCTGTCTCTCTGGCCATCTATTGATCTACCTACATTGCAAGTGTGGCTTAATTATATACTTTTCGAAGGGAAGGTTATCATTAGTAGCGAGCTCGTCTATGGGATGTATGGGGCACACACGTGTAAACAGTAGCGCCTCAGTGGCGTGATCGGTATGGTCTTGGCCTGCCACCTCGGTGGCTAAGAGTTCGATTCTCGGGCATTCCATTGAGGGGTCAGAGATGTGTATTTCTGGTGATAGAAGTTCACTCCCGACGTGGTTCGGAAGTCACGTAAAGCCGTTGGTACCGTTGCTGAATAACTACTGGTTCCATGTAAGGTAAAAACGCCATACAAACAAACAAACAAGCATATAAACAGTTCATGCTGCTAAATGCTCACTTTGACAATTCACAGATAGCGCAAATCACAGGAATAATGTTAGTTTTGTAAATGACAGTTGTGACAAGTCTTTAAATACGATTTTATTCTAACCGTCAAATCACACAAAAGCGAGAAAATAATAAAAACCGTCAACAATAATGTTGCCCCGTTATTAAGGGGTACATTTGGAAGCGCTGCTGAAAACGGAATGGTTCCAGTTGCGCTCTGCTCGATAAAGCAGTTACAGAGGTGGAGTGCTTTTATGAAGGCTCAGCTCCCGTCATTCATTGTTAGTTGCTGAAGCGATTCCGTTTGATTTAGCCGAGTATGGTGTTAATGCTGATGCTTTCATTCGCTTAGTTTATCGGGCACTTGCTGCTGCCTCACTGTGACCCATTATTTTTGGCACAGTGACACAGCTCTATGTTGATCTTGTTGTTATTATAGTAGCAATATTAGTGAATAAAATAATGCCAAATTCGAAAACATCTTCGAAAAGCTTCCTGCCCATGTTATACCCGTCAAGGGATCTATTCCCACATGCACTTTGAGGGAATCGGTAATCCTGTCAAGATGAACCTGTTCAGTGGCTGTATTTCCTTCTGCTGACAGGCTTTGGAATTCTCTTCCTACTTCTGCTTCTTCTTAATAATAACCTATCTCCCTTTACGCGTCATGTCCGTCATTCTGTCGAGGTTAACTTTCTTCTTTTTTCTTGTCTTGTTTTGGCCTGAACGAACAAAAAAATCAGTAAGTAATCCAAATCCAAGTTTGTAATGGCCTCTTCTATAGGAAATCCGGGAGGCTCCATTGCACTCGGCTAAAAAACAATCGCAACATTTTTCGATGTCGGACGTGTTTGGCAATTTCTGATGTACACAAAGAGATCCACTTAAACAAGGTTAAGTGGATGTAGCCTGACATTTTTCATGGAAATGGTGGCCGTTTTTATTATCTGTCGTGGACCAGTTTTCGATTTTCTAGCCCCCCCCCCCCCCCCCCCCCCCACCCCCCCCCACCCCCACCAACCACCCCCCACCACACCCCACCACCTCTATATATTTATATATTATATATAATATATATATATATATATATATATATATTCCCCTATATATATATATATATAATATATATATTCTATATAGCAAAAGGACCCCGCCATGTAGCAATGTGATGTGAGAAAGGATGAAATTCATCTGGATTTTATACTGATTTGAATGACAAAGCATTATCCCCAGTGGACATAACTCGAGCGAATACATTATACAAATAAGAGAGAAAAAAAGGCCTTTTAAATTATTCTTTCTCTAAAGCCAGAAGGATAAACTCTACTGTTCTTTACGAAAGATTTTAATGAGAAATATTCCCCGGATTAGTGTTGCACTGCCAAGTAAACGAAAAATAGTTCACATTATCAGCGCAAAGCAAGAAATCATTTGCAAATGGATCCAGAGGTTCGTTTCGTATGCAAATCGCTATGACGTGCTGTCTGGATCGTCCCGATGCCTTAATGGAGAAGCTGGTTTATTCGTTCATTTCTCTTTCACTTTGTTTATCTGACGAGAGTTAAAGCTTAAGCTAACTTAAAGCTTCACAGGACAAATGCATTTTTTCGTAACATTCTCTCTCTCTCTCTCTCTCTCTCTCTCTCTCTCTCTCTCTCTCTCTCTCTCTCTCTCTATACTATATATATATATATATATATATATATATATATATATATATATATATATATATCACTATATATAATGTGTGTGTGTGTTTGTAAGTGTAACTGTAATAGCCCCAATGCTCTCTTTACTTCTCGATTCTTCACACCTTTTGGATACACTTGTTCTTACTACGAAACCTGAGATCCAAATACATTATATTAATGTTAATTCAATTTAAATTACCATAAATAAATTTTTAAAATTACTTTTTACTGAAATCTTTTCCACATGTTAACGAAACCCATTCAACAATGTGAATTTAAATGTGTCAGTGCATCACGTTTCATCTGCTTAAGAAGGTTTTTTTTTTTTTTTTTTTTTTTTGTTTTTTTTTTTTTTTTTTTTTTTTTTTTTTTTTACGGGAATCTTAACACTGATACATTCCTTTCATCCCTCAAGTTATCCCCCTTATCAGCAGCGCTTTGAATATAGAACTCGTAATGTCTTTGAAGAAAGAGCAGATAGAGTTTGACTTATCTGTGGGTGCCCAGTGTTTTTTCTAGTTAGTATCATTCTTCAGTGGTTCGTATTCTTCTCAGACACTACCCTAATTGTCCTTCAAAATCGTAGAATAACGAGGAGAGATTAAGATTTCTCCAGCCATATATGTGGTCTCTCAAAATGATAACTTCTCCCTTGGTGAAGTGTACATTTGAACCACGCACTTGCAATGTAGGCAGATAGAAATATTAACAGAGAGATAGAACGATGAAGACTTTTCTTATTTCTTTTCTTTAAGCAGATAGAAATATCTTGCACGTGTAAACATTCAGTTGTGCAATTCAACTCTACTTTCAAGAGAGAGAGAGAGATAGATAGTGTTTGCAAAATATTACCTTAGTATGAAAAGAACTTACATGTGCACCCTGTCAGTTATCACCTCCCTCAGTAAAGTGTGCAGTCAGCTGTGCTTGCAGTAGATTTAATTTGCCCTTTGTTGTTTCTGTTTCATTTATGAATATTTTCTTATATTAAATTTGGCTAAACCAAATTACCCATTTAAATGTGAAGTGAAGAGATGCAATTTACATTCAGATGAAAAGGGAATAAACAGGAATAATTCAATAAGTAAAATGCATAAGAATGAAAACAAAAAAGTTTTTCTGTCAAACTCATCACCTTCATAAACTAATACTCTTAAAATAAGTGCAATATCTCTCGTCACATGTTCATTAAATATAAGAAATATTACTTTCCGAGATATGTGATGAGTCAAATATCGGTTGGTTTTTTTCCAAATCTTTATTTCAAGAATTCTCTCTCTCGAAAGAAAAACAAAAACTAAAAAAAAGAGAAACAAATTGCAAGGTTCGGTTCTGGAGTCAACGGGGCGAAATTTTCTTCATAAATCGGCAGCAGGTGTTGGAGGAGGCTCATAATGATAATTTACTTTCTTACAAACACGCAAACTGATTTAGTCAGACAAAACTGCACAGGTCATGTGCAAAATCACATATGTCGTATATATATTATATATATATATATATATATATATATATACTATATATATATATATATATATATATATATATATATAGATATATATATATATATAATATATATATATATATATATATATATATATATATATATATATATATATATATATATATATATATATATATATATATATATATATTGTTTCAGATTTAAGCCAGAACCAAGGAAATAACGTTCTTTTTACCAAGTTTCCTGCATCTTTGTCTATATCCAAGTTGCCCCTTTCAACTGGAAGCATCTATTCCTCTCCATTCTCTTGAAAAAGCTATCTCTTCTCCCATTGGTTGTTGGAATTACCCCTACATGGGTCGAGAATTCAAAGGATTGGGAACCAGCAGCTGCGCTATCTCAGACAAAAGACTACCAGCCCTCAATATCCAGGTACTGTAAGAAGGAGTTCTAGTTCAGCCAGGAATGTTTTTACCTTTGTCTGTATTTCATTTTCCTTTTTTTTTCCAAGGCAACTTGTGTAGTTTCTCATTCTCCCATCTGGGCTCTATTCTGTATTACTCCCCTGTGATAACTAGTAACATCCCCCTAGTGAATTCAATCAACGAAATAGTTCTCTTTGTGTAAATTTCCCGGTTATTTCATTCCCCCCGTGAGTAGCATTTTTGATTGAAAGAAAGTAGTGTGTAACGTTTGCCCTTGTGTGTCCCCTGCCTTATGCCTGTGTCCTCTATTTGCAGACAAACACCGTGCCTGATTGTGGTAGGAGTTGGAAATCCTTGGAGCAAGCTTGCATTTTTAATCCGTTTGTGTAAAAATCTCTGAATGCCGTGGACTTGGATTTGCTCCAGCCACATGTTCCGGCGGATCGACAAAGTGACCCCCATTTTAGTCTCCGGGACCTCTGTAAATTCATGTAAATACAGTGCATTTAAAACTAGAGTCCAGTAAATTCCTCCTTCCTCAGTAATATCGGCCTTATTCCTGAGTATTTTTTTTTCTCTTTGTTCTGATCCCTCGTCCTCCATTCAAGGCCAAATTTCTCAGTGTTAATTACATTTCCTAGGAGTGATCGAGGTGACTTTAGTAATAATATATATTATATAATATATATATATATATATATATATATATATATATATATATATACATATATATATATACTATATATCATTATATTATATATGATATATATGATATCTAAGAAAAGGAGCCCATAAAAAACGCCACCATAGAGAGAAAATACTATATTTCAGAGACTGCTTATTAGATGGAAGTCTGTGTAAATATATTTTACCAGTCATATATATATATATATATATATATATATATATATATTATATATATATATACATATATATATATACATAAATATTTGTGTGTGTTATTTGCAAAACTGCTCTGACTAAAATCTCCAGCATCGTCCAATCTCCATGCTCCAGAATGTGCCAATAAAAAACGCGTCATCTCGGTCGTTGGAGACAACTATTACAGCCCCAAGGCCTCTTCCAGTCCAGGATCAACACCATAAAATCCTGGAAGAGGGCTTCCCAGACATTATCCAGCCAGTTGCCTCTCGACAGTTTATGGCTACAAAGGGATGTTTGTATCAGGAGGTCAGGAAGTGCTCTGAGATTTTCTCGTTTCTTTACGTGGTTTAGCTAACGACGTTGATATAATAGAATGCTTACAGTGTGGTACTTCGAGATCCGATTACTGATGCTGGCATTGCTTAACATTATTTATAATGTTATTGAGAGGAAAGTATGTTTTCTCTTACATACTTCATATTTTTAGGTATATTGTGGTTACCTAAATAAATGGATAAATTTCGAAGCGATAAACAATATTCGGACCAAGCAGATAATAAATGCCATTTTAATTAGGAATGTGAGTAGTGTTTTTTTTTTTTAATGACATCTAGATTATATATACATGTATAACAGTATTATAATTTTTTACGAGATAAATATGCTTTATCGACTGTCATATTATAATGTGTTGAACGACATTTGCATTGCCGTAATGAATGCATACCGAGACAATTGAAGAAATTTCAACCGACTCAGATGTAATGGGTTTATAGTTGTTAGTGGCCTGAACGCATTTTCTCTTATCCTGGTCGAAGTTCTGTGGGAATGGAGAAAGCGTTTTTTTCTCATTTTCCTTCGATCTTTCAAGTATTTTCTGGAATTCGTGGACAAAACTATTAAGAAAAGGAAACGTTGAGTCGACGTTCATAGTCAGTAGATCTCCTGACAACGTCAAGTAGAGAATTCAAATAGACATTTAACTCTTTCTTTTAAGCCGACTCACATGTGGATTGAGCTTCATATAAAGATCATCTTTTTTTAATACTGAGATGATATTTCACATTTTCTTCAATGTATATAAATCATAAAAGGTGTTATGATTGTAAGTAGGAGGATGATGCTTCATATTTACTGCGATACAAAGGGAAGCAAGAAAGGAATTATTTCTTTCAAGGAGAAAATTACGGTTTCATTTCATTATGAAACGGATTTAACCGAAAGAGCATTACGGCTTACTTCTTGTAATAGTAAGATAATATTTTACATATTATACTCTAATGCAGCCGGATGTATAAGAGGGTGTTGTCATGCTTAATGAGATGAATATACTTTGGTGTGACATCTGCTTTAGAAACAAAATAACGAGGGTCACGTCGGTGTGGAAGACTGGAAATTGAAAGTTTTAAATTTAGATTTGTTCAATAAACCTTAAATAAAGGTACAATATAATGCCATAGAAAGGACAAAGAAAGAAAGCAAGGACCACAATAACAGGTATTTTTTTACGTAGTTTTAAAACCGAGAAAAGTTAATTCTTTGGCATGAAATAATTCCTAATTATTTCTCATTTGCGTAAGTGGGGTTTTATTACCCGTAACGGCAAAAGGATTTCTTCCTAATAAAAATCCAAACTAAAAAAAAAAAGAGAAGAGAGAGACTAGAGCACACACACACACACACACACAGATCCATCTACATTTCAAGCGTTACAACATGTATTCCTCTGAACGGGTCACTGCTAACCTTAGGGCTTTCAGCAACGTCTCCTGATGTAATAATCTCTCAAGACCGCCTCTTCAACGACAATCTCATTCATAATTAGCAAAGGCTTCATCCCCTCGCCTCTGAATATTGCGTTGTAAAAAATGTAGCCACGAGAAGCCTTGAAGGGCTTCCTCCAGGAGAAGTCGTTTTAACTCTGCAATCCCCTGGAAAAATTAACTCGCTTTCGTCATCCTCGCTGAATTGTTAATTGTTAAAGGGGGGTGTGGAGGATTGGCAGGGGGTGGGGGGGGGGGGGGCGGGGGGGGGGGGTGGTGACTGAGAGAAGCGGAAGACCCCTTCGGATGTGATGGAGACCAGCGGGAAAGGGAGAATTATACGGGGAGTGTTCCTTTATTCTTCATAAACTTCCATTTAGGTACAATTCATTGATTTAGTTTTCATCGATTTCTTTGTGTTTATGGAAATTTGACTATGTTAGGTCATTGGTGTGACATCTGCTTTAGAAACAAAAATAACGAAGGGTCACGTCGATGTGGAAGACTGGAAATTGAAAGTTTCAGATTTAGATTTATTCAATAAACCCTAAATAAAGGTATAATATAATGGCATAGAAAGGCATAAAGAAAGTAAGCAAGGACCACAATAACAGGTATTTTTTCCCAAGAGTTTTATTGGGAGTCTTAACAATTACTGCTTTGGTTTGTGTTTATGTAGAAATGTCAGACCAAATTGTTGACAAATGATAGAAATCAGAGGAATATTGTGGAGGATTAGGAGTAAATGGAGCCATAAAACTATGATTTTGTTGTGAAAATATTTTACGGAGGCACTAGTTTATTTCTAACAAGCGGCAGATACCAGAAAAAATAAACAGATCGGATATTATTATTATTATTATTATTATTATTATTATTATTATTATTATTATTATTATTATTATTATTATTATTATTATTATTATTTCTCTCTCTCTCTCTCTATCACAGTCCTCCAGTTCGACTGGGTGGTATTTATAGTGTGGGGTTCGGGTTGCCTCCGGCCTCCTTAGGAGTCCCATCACTTTCTTACTATGTGCGCCGTTTCTAGGACCACACTCCTCTGCATGAGTCCTGGAGCTACTTCAGCTCTAGTTTTTTCTAGATTCCTTTTCAGGGATCTTGGGATCGTGCCTAGTGCTCCTATGATTATGGGTACAATTTCCACTGGCATATCTCTTATCCTTCTTATTTCTATTTTCAGATCTTGATACTTATCCATTTTTTCCCTCTCTTTCTCTTCAACTCTGTGTCCATGATATTGCGAACATCAATGAGTGATACTTTCTTCTTGACTTTGTCAAACAACGTCACGTCTGGTCTGTTTGCACGTTTCACCCTATCTGTTCTGATACCATAGTCCCAGAGGATCTTTGCCTGATCGTTTTCTATCACTCCTCAGTTGGTGATCGTACCACTTATTACTGCAAGGTAGCTGATGTTTCTTGCACAGGCTCCAGTGGAGGGCTTTTGCCACTGAATCATGCCTCTTTTTGTACTGGTTCTGTGCAAGTGCCGGGCATTTGCTTGCTATGTGGTTTTATGGTTTCATTTTCGTATTGCACTTCCTACATATGGAGAGATGTTATTTCATCTATCGTTCTTTGAACATATCTGGTTCTTAGGGCTGATCTTGTTGTCACTGTTATCATTCCTTCAGTTTCCTTCTTTAACTCTCCCTTCTGTAGCCATTGCCAGTGTCATCGCTGGCTACTTCTTTAGTCTGTCTCATGTATTGTCCTTGCATTGGTTTGTTGTGCCAGTCCTCTGTTCTGTTTTTGTCATTCTCCTGTCTCTGTATATTTCTGGGTCTTCGTCTAATTTTATCAGTCCTTCTTCCCATGCACTCTTTAGCCACTCATCTTCACTGGTTGTCAGACATTGCCCCAGTGCTCGTTCTCTATGTTGAAGCAGTCCTCTATACTTATTAGTCCTCTCCCTCCTTCCTTTCGTGTTATGTATAGTCTCTCCGTAATTGCTCTTGGGTGTAAGTGCTTTGTGTATTGTCATATGTTTCCTACTATTCTGATCTATGCTGCGGGAGTTTCTGGCTTCGTCCATTCCACTAGTCCTGCGCTGAATCCGATTACTGGCACTGCCCATGTGTTTATGGCTTTTATCATATTTCCGGTGTTGAGTTTTTGACTTGAGTATCGCCTCGAGTCTCTACTGTATATTATTTCTTGATCGTGTCCTTCATCTCTTCGGGTGTTTATATCCCCTCCTTCCATTATTCCCAGGTATTTGTATCCAAGTCTCATCTATGTGTTTAATGTTGCTCACCCATTTGGTAGCTTTATCCTTCAGTTCTCGTTACTTTGCCTTTTTGTATGTTGACTAAGGCGCATTTTCTATTCCAAACTCCATCTTGATGTCCCCAGATACAATCCTTACAGTCTGGATTAGGATATCTATTTCCTTGATGCTCTTACCATACAGCTTGATGTCGTCCATGAACATCAGATGTTGATTCTGTTGCCTCTTTTCTTGAGTTGGTACGCGGCATCCATCTTCTGTAGTACTTTAGTCATGGGAATCATGGCTACTACTAAGAGTAGGTGGGGACAGTGAGTCGCCCTGGAAGATCCCTCTCCTGATATTAACCTCTATATGTTTTTCAGCATTCTATTAGCCTGTGTGTGGTATCATGTCGAAGGCTTTCTTATAGTCTATCCATGCCATGCTTAGGTTGGTTTTCTTCTCCTACTGTTTCTTATTACCATTTTGTCTATCAGGAGCTGGTCTTTTGTGCCCCTACACTTCCTTCTGCAGCCTTTCTGTTGGTGGGGATGGTGTTTGACTCCTCTAGGTAGTTGTATAGCCTTTCACTGATGATACCTGTTTAGTAACTTCCACATTATTGTAGGCAGGTGATAGGCCTGTAGTTCCTGGCTATATTTCCTTTACTCTTGTCTTTTTGTACTAAGGATGTTTCTTCCTGTGGTCATCCATTGGGTGCATGGTGATTTGAGATACAATGCTGGAGTTGTTCTGCTATTCGTGGGTGTAGGCCTTTAAGATTTTGAGCCAGTATCCATGGGCTTTCATCGGACCTGGGCTTTCTAGTTTGGCATTTTCTTTAATTGGTGTCTGACTGTGTCTGTCGTGATCTCTGTGATTCTTTGTTTTATTATTATCATTATTATTTTTTTTTTTCTTTGCTCTATCACAGTCCTCCAATTCGACTGGGTGGTATTTATAGTGTGAGGTTCCGGGTTGCCTCCTGCCTCCTTAGGAGTCCCATCACTTTTCTTACTATGTGTGCCTTTTCTAGGATCACACTCTTCTGCATGAGTCCTGGAGCTACTTCAGCTACTAGTTTTTTTCTAGTTTCCTTTTCAGGGATCTTGGGATTGTGCCTAGTGCTCCTATCATTATGGGCACGATTTCCACTGGCATATCCCATATCCTTCTTATTTCTATTTTTCAGATCTTGATACTTATCCATTTTTTCCCTCTCTTTCTCTTCAACTCTGGTGTCCCATGATATTGCCACATCAATGAGTGATACTTTCTTCTTGACTTTGTCAATCAACGTCACATCTGGTCTGTTTGCACGTATCACCCTATCCGTTTCTGATACCATAGTCCCAGAGGATCTTTGCGTGATCGTTTTCTATCACTCCCTCTGGTTGGTGCTCGTACCACTTATTACTGCAATGTAGCTGATGTTTCTTGCACGGCTCCAGTGGAGGGCTTTTGCCACTGAATCATGCCTCTTTTTGTACTGGTTCTGTGCATGTGCTGGGCATTCGCTTGCTATGTGGTTTATGGTTTCATTTTTCGTATTGCACTTCCTACATATGGGAGAGATGTTATTTCCATCTATCGTTCTTTGAACATATCTGGTTCTTAGGGCCTGATCTTGTGCCGCTGTTATCATTC
>NC_087209.1:68133780-68136280 GCF_015104395.2 Macrobrachium nipponense
TTTCGAGAGAGACTGAGAAGATTCCAGCCCTGTGATTGGCTTATCAACAGCCATCATGCACGGTTGATGTGAATCTACTTGGAATGCGAAGTATGTAGGACGGAACTCCCCCATTCCACTTGAAATGCTATTCCACGCATGTTAGGAAATTATATATGGAATTATTTTGGTCCCCGACTAATTAATGATTCAATCATCTCAGTCTCTTACCCATTGTTCGTTCGAATCCTATGGGAAGGACAAATGCTTTTTTTACATTGCAAAAATGTCAGCGAAAAGAAAAAAGGGCATGGTTGCCATTTCAGCATATAGAACTAATGTCTAAGATAAATAGATTCAGTATAGAGTAAACATTATCTACAATACCACGAATTAAAACCCTGATATGTTAACGAGTAATCGTAATTACTAGTCACTCACATCCGCTCTCAAATCTTTTAAAAAAAATTGATAGTTCACACTCGTATATGCATTTAGGTAAAACGGAGGCCCTGGTGCCACCTATTTAAACCAAAATTAACAAAAACGTTATTTTCCCTGCATGCAAGATGGATGCAATTCATTACGGACCCCGACAAGTAATCACTGCATAATGGACAATACAATTTTATACCTGCGCGGTGCATTTATCACGCAAAACAAATTTAGAATAAAAAGATTTTTCAAAATATTCATCAACGCAACGCCCCCCCCCCCCCCCACTCTCGGTGGCCATGATGATACGTTCACGGGGGTTTCTCCTGTGCGAAAACAATTGAGTGATAACGGGATTACTGCGTGGGAGGAAGCGGGTTTTAATGACCAATCATTTTGACACATTGCTAACATATATCAGAGAAGCATATTAGATCTCATCTTGAATTGATTATCGTTGTTAATTAGTACGCTGTTATTATCACTGTTTCCGATATATAACTTCTTTCTATGTGTAAGATTGAATATTTTGAATGAAAACAGTATTAAATCAAACATGTGCATTCCATTCCCTCAGCAATTCTAAAGGGTTATGCCTTCCAATTCGACTCAACTCGGTAGATGTATAGAATTGTGATTTGATACTGTTTTCATTCAAAATATTAAAATCTTAAACATTGAAGAAGTTATACATCGGAAACAATGTAATAACAGCTTACTAATTAACAATGATAATTAACAGTTGCGTATCTGTAACAGATTGCCTAAAATGTATAGTTTATGTTACGAGAGGAATTTTCAAATGCAAATCTTTAAATTCCTGTCGAAGCATTCAAAAATAACTACTGGATTTCTGGCTGCTGATTCCTGGTATAAATTCGGTAAAAATTGTAAAATTCTTCGGTTTCAAACATCCAGGTATTCGACTTAATTACATATTATTTTCAATTTAATAACGAGGGCTGAACTTCCCAAAAAGTTCCACGAAGAAGGTTTTCCTCCTGTCACACCTTTCAAACCTTTTCATTTCAGCGCTGAATAACCTCATAGGTCCCAAGCGTTGGCCTTTGGCCTTAATTTTATATTCAACTCAACTCAACTCACAACGCCTCCTAACTTGAGCTGCATGTTAAAAAAAATAAAAAGAGCTAAGTCATATGTAGGGTACAGAGCGTTTCAACAAACTGCAGGAAAATGTTGAGAATTACTGAAAATTTACTCTCTGATTTAAATTACTATCAAATGAAGTTATATGAGTAAATGCCAACTTTTCCATCTTTTGTCTCCTTCCATCTTTACCACAAGATATTTGCTCTTCACAAAAGTTATCTAAGGTTTTTTCGGAGTCTCTCAGTTCATTTTCTTATCCTAATAATTATTTGGCTTTTTTGCTTTTCCTATCAGAAAATTAATCTCTCGTCAACTAAGTTTTATTGATGTTCTTAGGTATTTTTAATTTTGTGATGTTTTCCGTGTTATTCTGCTTTGGAAAGATACTATAAGGGACTGTTAAAACATTAGCATATAATGCCCTCATCTATTTTATGTAAAATAATCAATGAGATGTAATTGCTCCACATCATCATTAGGGCGATTAAAACGTTTTGCAATAATTATCCTTAATGTTGTCTATTTAAACTTTATCCCAGAGAAAACATTTCCAATAAGAGTATCCCACGCATATATGTTTTTTTGTTTGCTGCTATATGGAATGAGATGCAATTGTTTTTTCGCTCTCCGAGTATAATCTACCTGAACTATTTAAAACTGTAATCATAATTATAATCTTATTTTTCAGAAATATAAAAGATAAAGTCAGCTACCTTCTCTTCAATTTGGCCCCTGGGGAACAGGAACACTACGAAATGCGCATCCTTAACTAAGCTACGAATATTTCTTATCAAGATCATTATGATAAATCTCGATAATGCCTTTTCTTTCATGATACTCGAAGTCTCGAAGTGTGTTTTAAAGAGAAAACTTTATTGAATTAGCACCTGTTGACTGGATGCCGAGTACAAATTTTGAAACGAAGTTATTCCTGACTAATATATGGAGTATTGAATTTCCTAATACCCTAGCAAAA
>NC_087209.1:68138780-68146280 GCF_015104395.2 Macrobrachium nipponense
CCTCGAAGGTTTTTCAGATTTTCATTTCCGTCTTTGATTAATTTTCTGTTATTTTTGCATGTACGAAATTTTCTATTCCCCTTTTTTTGTACTTTTTTTTTTACGTATATCTAGTCTTATAAATACATATTTCAATTATATTTGTCATTGTAACAGAAAGATCAAACAACAAAGTAAAATTTTTTTAGGATAGCTAAATTGTACGCATTACCAAGAGAGCAAATATCCGATGAGCGGCCGTATTTAGTAATTTATTTTTTATTCCTGTACGAAACTGGATGTAAAACGTTCTTTAATCTATCACCGCCCTATTTCTAGATATCTAGTTCTGTTTCTTAAGAAGTAGAGTTTCAGTTATATAAAGGACTGAAGCAATAGCTGTGTAAGTGTCTACGTGCATAATTATTTTAATTCTATATAAATACCGTCTCTCCCTGTTTAATGATACGTGTGTTTATCTGCCCAACGTATTATCCGCCCATCTGCCTATCTACCTTCATTGCAGTTGTGGTTCATTTGTACACTTTACAAAGGGAAGAGATTATCCTTGCTAGCGAGCACTGTCTGGCTGGAGAGGTATTAATCTCGCTTCGTTATTCTCGATTGTGGAGGATAATTTAAGAATTTGTCTGGGAAGAATACGCTGCAATGGAGGAGGAATAATCACTGGGCATTACCATGGCAACACAGATAAGTCCAGCTTCAGTCTGCTCGTTGTCCAAAGCATGACGAGTTTGTTATTCAAAGCGCTGGTGCTGGAGAGATGATTGGAAGGTGTCTGGCTGAAAGGGGTCATTATGGAACGGATTCCTCAGAAAGCGTCTGACTGAAATGGATGCAGCTTTATGGAGCAGCAGCAGCAGCAAAAAACATCGTCAGATTTGAATTGGCTTTGCTGAATGGGTCTCGTTAAACTAAATGGAAGAAGATCCCAGTAAAAACTTCCTCTGGGAATATTTCTTTTGTTTGTAAAATTATAGTAAATGTACTAAATCAGATTAAATATGGGCAGGCAAAGTGAAATAAAATACTTTGTTGAGCGGTTGCATTGAAGTGAACGATGACAGAAATTATTTTAAGTTCACATTGATTTCAATAGGATGTTTTTCCTTGAAGAATAGATTTAAGATTGTTGGTGAATATAAAGAATTTAATCTTGAAGTAAATATATTTTGCTGAATGTCTTTATTAATATTAAAACAATAAACGAATCTGTTAAAAGAAAAAGTTATTGAAATGAAATATATTATTAACACGAAGTTTATTTTGATAGAATAAAAGAAGAAAAAGGGGTTTAGTTTAAATATGATTACTATAGTTTTTTTTTTTTTTTTTCGAAAGTAAATAGAGAATCAGTGAAGTAAGGGGAGGGGGGGGGCGGTTGGATGTGTGGCAACTGTCAGGATATAATGCCAGTTTATCATTCACAAAATTTCATATTTTTTACAGTTTATGCAAGTCCTCCCAAGCAGGCAGTTTGAAAAAAAAAAAAAAAAAAAAAAAAAAAATTGCATGCCTTACCAGGAAAACGAAAAGACAAAAGGGAAAACTAGATTTCAAGAAGGAAATCGCACATCCCGAATTATGATCCCGAATTATGTAAAATTCCGAGTTTCTCATGAATATGAAAACAAGGGATAAATAAAACTCCTGGAATGTGGTTTTCATAACATGCGCGTCAGATCTCCTTCCTCGTCCGCATCAGTAATCAACAAAGGGAAACGTTCCAGCGATCCCCCGCTTGCCATTGTTGCACGAGGGAACTGTCTGCTCTCGAGACGTGGAATTACCGAAGGAAACGCAGTGGAAAGGGAAAGGGAAAGGGAAAGGGAAAGCCTCCTCAAAATTTCAGCAGATTATGGACTTTTGCAGGCAAACACAAAGCAACGGACTGTTCGCGTCATTAAATTTACAGCGAACTTTGGGAGAACTGGCGAGGACAACAGAAGAGTTCATTCCGTGCAATTTGCATATTTCATTTGGATGCTTCTTGCTGTGTATGTGTGGGGAGAACAAAAGAGCTCGAAGTTGGAAATTCTTTGTGAATATACATACATAACCTAAATGTATATCTGCATCACGAAAATTTGGAACCTGATGAATATTTTAGTAAAGGTAAAAGCCACGGAGGAAAGTGAAACGGTGACTTTTTAACCTACGTAAATGTGCATAAATGTGATACACACACACACACATATATATATATATATATATATATATATATATATATATATATATATATATATATATATATATATATATATATATATAATATATATATTATATATATATTGAATATTATCACATCACCGTGATTCATATAAATCATTCGAGATACAAAGTCCTATAATATCTAATTCGGTCTACCTCGGAATTGATATATTTTCATATATGTACCGAGGGGGGAATTTTTAGTTGATAATAACTTTCGTACCCCCATGGGATCGTACCACCGTCCAGTTGGACGGGGAACGAAATCAGGATCGGATAGTGACGCTACCGAAACGGCTATCAAGAGAGGCTAAAGGTTTATATCGATTCTGACCATTTTCAAATCAACGCCGATCTCGTTGTATTTGTACTTAGAATCAATATGGAAAAAAAAAAACCCCCTCCACCATGCTAGCCAATTCGAGCGTTTGACCCACACAGCCCTATTATGATTTTATCACATCACAGTGATTCTTATAATCATTCGAGCTACAAATACAACGAGATCGGCGTGATTTGAAATGGTCAGAATCGATATAAACCTTTAGCCTCTCTTGATAGCCGTTTCGGTAGCGTCACTGTCCAGATCCTGATTTCGTTCCCCGTCCAACTGGACGGTGGTTCGATCCCATGGGGGTACGAAATTATTATCAACTAAAAATTCCCCCTCGGTACATATATGAAAAAAATATATCAATTCCGAGGTAGAGACAAATTAGTATTAAAGGACATATGTAGCTCGAATGATATATATATTATATATATATATATATATATATATATATATATATATATATATATTTATATATATATATAATATGTAATAGTATATCAAGTGAATAAGGCCTGGCCAGCGCGATGACAATGGATCGTCCGCGGTTGTTTACCCTATACCCGAGCGACCTTTTACCCTGTAGTAGGACCTACAAATGAAATGCCCTGACTAGGCCTATGAGAAACGGCATTTCCCGACCAGCCTACCAATACCTAGTTAGGGATACAAACGTTGCCCCAAAGGTCATGCCGGGTAGGAGCTAGCCTAGGAGGGATGCCAAAATCGTCATGAGTACAACCTAGCATGCCTTCCCACAACGTAAGTTTTCCTGTCATTATTAATAGTGGACCTATCTTGAAGGAAATGGCGTAAGAAACGTTTGCCTATGGGTTATCACGACTAGGATTTGACGTGAGCATTCAGCTGCAAATGTCATTTAATATCCAATTTGTTGTACTTCTGAAATTATACTGAAGGGAATTTATAATTGGTTAGTGGGAGCCACTAGGTGGACTCGAACCACCGCCAGCAACTACCTCTGACTTCAGAGCTGCATTCTCTTACCACTGGAGTTTTTCACTTACTCACCCGTAACTTTATTGAACTCACAATATTAGGCACAAATATTACTTGATACAGGATTCACTTTCCCATGGGAATAATTTGCAACGAAGGGAAGTTGCAGTTAATACGTGAATCTACCCTGTCCAGGGATTCGAAGCTGTTCCATATGCTCAGAAAACCAGTAGACCATCATAAATATTCAGTATTTTTGCACAATCAATCAATGCAAGCTAAACAAAAATAACACACCATAATGAAGGTTACAAAAATACATTCTGTCATGTTGCATTCATCATTTTGTTTTTACAGCAGATATAAGCGAAAAAGAGAATGAGATGCGTTCTTATAAAGTTCCAAAGTGTTGTCCGGAAAAACGCACTCATGAAAATTAGCAATTACAAACCAACGGCGGAAGAGGTGCAATCATATTCGGGAGGAATCGCAGAACCCTTCCACGAGGGCGAGAAAATTGAAGGTCATTCGAAGAGCAGACAGGAACTAATTGCTTTACATTCCATCTAATAAGAGTCCTCCTAGGGTGATATTGCATGTATTATATCTGCCATGAATGGATTATACGTAATTATAGCCTGTGGAGAGGAGGGGAAATTGAAAGCATTTGGAAAGGAGCCCATAAACCAATTCCATTGTAATCCGCTCACTAATAGGAGACTAATATGGGTGATGTTGCCTGCATTGTTCCTGCCATTTTAACATTTCGACTCAAAGCATTTGTGATTTAACTTACGTAGTAGATTGGCTGTCCATGCTAAGTTGGATTACATTTCTTTATTATTCAGGGTAATATAACCGATGCTATTCTGTCATAGGACATTGAAATCTCTTTACATTGCATATGACATCTGGCAAATTAGATTTCCTGACTAGAATTGCATGAGGATAAAATGTGAATTATTTTTGGATGGTCTTTGTCCACCTTAATGAAAATCCGAGAAAAAGCAGGGTTCTGGTCCGATTCCCCGCTCTGCCAACGCGAAATCAGAGGAATTTATTTCTGGTGATATAAATACATTTCTCGATGTGGTTCGTATCCCACAAAAAGCTGTAGGTCCCGTTCCTAAGTAACCAGTTGGTTCCTAGCCACATAAAAATATCTAATCCTTCTGGCCAGCCCTAGGAGAGCTGTTAATCAGCTCAGTGGTATGGTTAAACTAAGAAATGCTTAATTTACTTAATCTAATAGAACTAAATATTGATTTTTGAAGGTTTATTTTTCAAGTAAGAAACACAATCTGTTCCTCTAATTTGTAACTGAGATCTGGTTAGGTAGTCTGCCAGACAACCAGTTCGAAGCTCTCACTAAAGAAGAGAATAACCCCATTATTTTCTCAAGGAATAAGTTAGTCACAAATCCTAAGCGAAAAAAAGATTACGTTTCATATATTCTCTCTCTCTCTCTCTCTCTCTCTCTCTCTCTCTCTCTCTCTCTCTCTCTCTCCTCTCTCTCTCCGTCTATACAGACGGTATATATATATATAATATAATTATAAGGTATAATATATATATAGATATAAATATATTATATATATATATATAATAGATATACCTATATATACTATATGTAGGATGTGCGTATATTATATATATAGACCTAAATAATATTTTTATATATTATATATATATATATATATATATATATATATAAATTGTGCATTTATGAAGTCTTTGAATATGTTCGACGTCTTTGAATATTAAAAAAAACATTGTCGTCTACATATATTCAATATAAATTTCTCCCCATCAGAATTTAAACTTATATACATATATTTCCTTGTTGATATTCACGCGTATCTACCAGAACATCCGTTATATATTCCTGTATGTCGGAATGATTAACCAAAGCATATTAATTCAACTGCCTAACTTAAGGCAGAGGGTTAACGAAAGATAGAAAACATTCATTAGAATGTGAAATTCCGCCCACGTTAACATCTCTAGTGAGCCTTCAGTCCGTCGAAATGTAATTGCACTAATATCTTTAATGGGAAAAACAACGCGGCCCTTAACATCCGAAGCGAGCGCACATTCCTTTTAATTAAAACCCTAAAAACCTTAGTTTCTTCTTTGTACGGAGTTCCCGGAAATGGCGAAAGGTCTCGAGTTGCGCTGAAGTTACTCGTGTGTAAGAAAAAATGACGGGAACAAATTCACCGTCATATTGTTTGCGTTTATGGCCAAAGCTTGTGCTACATTTGACCCGATGCTGTTATTTTTTTGTATTTCATGTTTCACGCCTAATGTCGTATGATGCTCGAAGCTGATGTCTTTCTTCAATATTTGGCGATGAATATACATTGAAGTGTATAAGTATATATTATAAAAAATATCGTTTTTTGTAAAAAAAAAAGAAAAAAAAAAGAAAAAAAAAAAAACGTTTTAATAAAGTATATTCAGAAGCGTTTGGGTCATGTCAATTAATTTTTTCAGCTCGCAATTATAATGTCGCATTTTATTTAGAGTTGTTGCTCTTTAAAATTTTGTTCGTTTGACATATGACGTTTATACTCGGCAATAGTGATCTTTTTAATGTTTTTACGTATTCATATATATTGACGTACAGTTTCAACATTAATGGTTTTTAATTGCAGCTCTAACTGGAACTTCGTATACGACGGTGTCTATTATTTTCAAAATATTATTCTCTTCAATCGATTTTTTTTTATTATCACATGGCTTTTATTATTAAAATATGATTTTTATTAAGATGACACACCCACACACACACACACACAAACATATATATATATATATATATATATATATATATATATATATATTATATATATATATATATATATATTATATATATATATATATATTAATATATATATATATATATATATAATTATATCTTTGAGGTCATTCTTAAACATGTTACAGATACAAGGGTCTAAATGAAAAAGGCCACGACTAACATTGAATTACAATGACAAGTAAAGTTGTATTAAAGCAGATTCTAAAAGATTTCGTGATAAGACATCTCTTGCCTTGCAATTACTGAAATACCATCCCACTTTATTCGGTGGTTGTTTTCACTTAAATGAATGAATATTGCATTGGATTTTTGCCCAGTTTTTACAGAATATTTATGCGGCTTAGCCTTACTTCTAGGCCTTTGCTAGACTGTCCGAGATAAAATGAGGGACAATCCATACATGGAATTTTTATATATTATGTTGTTGCTTTCTCTGGGGCCATTTTTATTAACATTCCTTTCGCTATCGTGTTTCCTCTTTTGAGATGTGTCGTCACTACCTTCTCCATGGGTCCCCCCCCCCCCCTCTTGTGGCTGCACATTCAACCAGAATTCGTCTTAAGTTCTTGAAGAAGTGCCTTTCTGAACAAGTGCTCCCTAAATCCTTGCTGCCACGCCGTCTAAAAAGGTATGACAATCACCCATTCAATGAATTTAGTGCCATGATGTTGAAACAGCACATAGCAGCCGCCAAGCAAGAAGAGAAGGAAAATTCAAGGAACTGGAAAGAACAAGGATCTCTTTCAATCATTCCATCCCGGCTGATTGGAAGAACTCGCTGCCGACGGGAAATTTACGAAAAACTACGTAGGCCTACAGATGCCCTAAAAAGGAAACTCGACAGAAAACTAAAAAAATCTTATTGATAGCAGTGATTGGACTAATAGTGCACGTCAAGATTGTGTTGTTAACTTATCTTAGTAAACAAATAAGTGAAAATGTTGTGAGTGCGCTTGGATATGGTTTATCTTTCTTTGTAACAAGTAGACCTTCTGCTTTGATGATTGCGTCATCCCTAAGTAAATTTGAAAAATATTGTGATCTTCCTCAATCATGTTGACATGATTAAGGTATTGTTTACGGAGCTGCCAATGTTAAGCACGAAAGTAAACTTCCCTGCTCTCTATAAGAAAATTTGACCGATCTTAAAAAGGACAATACCTATCCATATTAC